>NC_056439.1:45237690-45437690 GCF_018296145.1 Oncorhynchus tshawytscha | reverse complement strand
TACCAAACCCAAACAACACTTAGCCAATTGTGCGCCGCCCTATAGGACTCCCAATCACTGCCGGATGTGATACAGCCTGGATTAGAACCAGGTACTGCAGTGACACCTGAAATGCAGTGCCTTAGACTGCTGCGCAACTGGGGAGCAGCTGATCTGGTTAAGCTGCAGGACATGTTTTGTTGTTGTGGCTTGTCTTTGTAAAAGCTAAATCCAAAGGGTTTTCAGAAAGCTTCCCACTGACTCAATTAAGCATTGCTCATATCTTGGAAACCCAATAAATAATTAACAAAAGCTAAGATAGGATCTTCTGCTCACCAGATGCATTCAATACAGAGGCCTGTGCATCACCAATCGATAGAGCATAAAGTGTTTTGTCGAAGATTGTGAAGTCCCTCAGCACCCCAAGTTGTCTTATGATATTCAAAAGGAAACCAAATGAACTGCCTAGGGACACACAAAATACATCCAGTTAACTGAAATTTAAAATGGTCAAGTGTATCGTTTTATCGTGCATCTACAGAAACACCTGTGAGATCCCTGTTTGCCGGGAGAGAGAATGTGTTCTTCTTATTGGTCTATTTGTAAGCAGATAGGAAGGAATGGAAGCACAAATGTGAGGTAAGTAAAGATGTGACAATGAATGAAACAGAGCATAAAAGCTCCTTGGGGACAGAGTTTGGGGGGCAGTGGGGAGAGACTGAGAGCCTCTGGGTAACTCGATTTGAATATGAATGCCTCTCCCATGATCCACAACAAGGGCACTGACAGGGGCACCTCTATCCAAAGTGTGTGTGTGTGTGCACGCGTTTGTACATGTGCTCAAGTATGTGTGTGTGTGTGTGTGTGTGTGTGTGTGTGTGTGTGTGTGTGTGTGTGTGTGTGTGTGTGTGTGTGTGTGTGTGTGTGCACGTTCTGTGCAGTCATCAGCCGCTGCATAATTCTAAGACACTTTGTACAGTGCATTAATCACAGGGACCCTTGAGCTCTTCTGCGGATCCAAATATGCCGACCTTGAGGTTACAAGAAAGACATTAGGGCCGTCTATCCATTCAAAGTATTGGGGGAGGGAGAGAAGACGGGGGGGGGGAGCTTTCAAGGTAATGAAATTCTGCCTTAATTTAAAGCAAAGACTTTTGGGGACAGACAAAGAAAAAAAGCATCAAAGTAGATTAAATTTGATTTATTTTCCCTTTTTTTCTTTATTTTAAATTAGCTTAAGTGTGTGGGGTAGTTTTTCCTTATTCTCTTTTTTTATAACAAAAGCACGATAACAGCATTAACGTCCAGAATGAATCGAATCATTTCCAAACCAATTAACCTTTGACAGAATGGATGAGTGGAGAGGAATGAGAGTGGTGCACGGGGAGGGAGAGAGAGAGCAATAGCGCCGGCAGAAGAAAAAGAAGTCTGGCTCTTGGCGTGCGTCCACCTCCCAGGGGTGACTGAGTGACGGCCAGGGGTCCTGTTAGTGATAAGGTAATGGGAGACGGGATGTGGGCGGGTGAAGGACATAGGGGACAGAGGACCACTCAAGACCACCCTCGCAGGCCCCGTCCTGTTTGTCCTGACTGATAGTCGAGCAGGTCTGCAGAGTTTAACCCTGCTCATTCCCTATGCTGGCGAGAAGCTTGCTCGCAGCTGCGACTGGTCCATTTAGTTAATTAAAGGCTCCATTTGGAGCCGGAGCCTGCGAGCAATACAAATGCCAATCAATAGATCTCCGGCTTATTCGAGGGAGGAGGGTGACAGCACACGGTGCCTTGGCAGACGGTCCCTGCCTATCCTTCCATGGTCTCTCTCGTCCTGTCCCCCCACCCTCTGTGGCTCTACACCTCCCTAGCTCTCTCTTTCCATCTGTACGTGGGTACAGAGATCCTCTATTCCCCATTTACAGAGAAAAGGAGTGTGTTTGTGCTCATGTGTGTGTGGCTCACCATCTGCATGGAAGAGCCAGCTGTGTGTGGTTGAGGCTGGGCTCACCAGGGTGTCAAGCCGGATAGGGTCTAAGTGGAACACTACCTTCACTACTCTAGCATTCCAAACACCACAATGCACTGCAGGGATTATTTGCCATGTTCCAGACCCATGTGGAAACATGTCAATATTAGTCTTGGCTTGTTTCTTTTTTTTAGGGGCACGGTTGAGGATTTGGGTGTCTTGTCACTGCTCAGCCGTACAAACAAATATGTGGGCTTATATGGGGACACAGAGAGGAGATATTGTTGTGGGGATCCAGCAGGATTGAGATGCATATCTGTAATAACGGAGCTGTGAGTTGGGAAGCAGGTGCAGGGGAAACGTTTAATAAAACCAGTAATGAGACAATTCCATAAGGCGACATGCCGGTAAACAAGAACAATACCAACTGGTGAGAAAACATAAGGGAGTGACATATAATGGGGAGGAAATAATGAAAGTAATGAAGTCTGGGTGTGAATCATAACGATTAACAGGTGCGCGTAATGATGAGTGCCAGGTGTGCGTAATGATGAATCCCAGGTCTGGGTGGTTAGTATTCTGGCGACGTCGTACGCCGGAGGGGAGGAGCAGGAGAAGATGTGACAATATCACTGTGTTAAGGGAATTTTTATCAATGATGACTAATTCTGTATACATTTCAATCAGGACTGACTAATCAGAATACTATTATGTTACTGTATATGTACTAATCAGAATACTATTATGTTACTGTATATGTACTAATCAGAATACTATTATGTTACTGTATATGTACTAATCAGAATACTATTATGTTACTGTATATGTTTGAATGTTCTTTTTAATCCTAGTACTGAATATAATGTGTGTAAATATAATCAAGAATTAGAACAATGACTGTCTGTACCATGGTAGAAATGAATGAACTTATAGCCAGTCTGGCTAGAAGGCTTATCTATACAAGCATGGCCTTGGCTCGGTCATATATTATCTTAAATAGGGAGAGACATGTGAGAACCATACAGCCATTGTACTACAGCGGAGATGACATGGGCTAGTACTGAAACTAATGACGTCATTTTCAGTTTATAACTTGTGGTAAAATGTGTAATGGGCAGTACTCTCGTGAATAAAAGCTGCTGTTTGACTTTAAGACTGGGCTCTGTCCATTTCTATAAAATAAGGGTCATACAAATCCTTATGAATTGACAGAGTGTTTAATTTTAATTGGGTATTAAAACATAGAGGAATTTAATTCCTGCAACACACTGTCTCTGAGCAGCATAACCTCGTCAGCCGTGACTTCCTTGTACGTGACAGTAATTACGTATAACCCATTAACATGGACTTCATTTAAGGGGGTCTTCTCCACAGTTTAGGACTCATTATGACATGAAAGCTTCTGCCGCAACCTCTGTGTTTTCTCAAAATCTGTTTTGCTATTGTGCCATTTCCCAAGGAGGTGAGCGTCGAATGTGCTATGAAACACTAAGGGGTGGCTGGCGGGAATTATCCTGAAGAACAGATCTCTCCGCGTATGTGCAACCAACATTCCAGCAGCTCGACCGGCCATTCCAGCTTCACAGCGTTCCGCCAACACATCAAACCCCCTCCAGTGAGGCGATGAAGCAAGCAGGCATGGAGGATTATTATTATTATTGTATTTAACATTTATTTAACGAGTCAAGTCAGTTAAGAACAAATTTAAATTTACAATGACAGCCTAGGAACAGTGGGTTAACTGCCTTGTTCATGGGGCGGAACGACAGATTTTTACCGTGTCAGCTCAGGGATTCGATCTAGCAACCTTTCAGTTACTGGCTCTAACCACTAGGCTATTTGCCGCCCCTGGGAGGCAGGCAGGGAGGCATGGAGGCAGGCAGGGAGGGAGTGAGGCAGGCAGGTAGGGAGTGAGGCAGAGAGGGAGACAGGGAGGGAGGCATGTAGAGAGGGAGGGAGACAGCCAGGCAGGGAAACAGGCAACCAGGCAGGGAGACAGGCAGGCAGACAGGCAGGCAAGCAGGGAGACGGTTGGGAAAGCAGGGAGACAGGCAGACAGGGAGGGAGACAGGATGGCAAGCAGGGAGGTAGGCAGGCAGGGACACAGGCAGGCAGGGACACAGGCAGACAGGGACACAGGCAGACAGGGACACAGGAGGACAGCCAGGCAGGGAGGCACGGCCTTAATGCTGTTGTGCAGTTGTTATTTTGAGGACAACTCTCTTGTAAAAAAAAAACAGAATAGCTTTTCCACTTAGAATCCTCCTTCTTTTCTTCTTCTCTCTTCTTTTCCTGAGCCCCGGGGCATGTTCATACCGTACAGTAATCCCCCTCTTCTCTCCCTTATTGTGTTTCATTTCTTCCTTATAACACAAAACTATCCCTGCAGAGTGCAAAGCTTTTAGTGAGTCTTAGTGAGCGTGTGTGCATGGTTAACCCAATTTTATCCTGTATTTTCAGATATTTGCTCACTAAGGTCTTATGACCCCTGAGAAGATAAAATGTCAGATATGCTGTATATGGTCAAGGGAAGGTATATTGCGAATTGAGACAAGGATATTTGCAAAAATGGGATTGAAATTAGGTAGGTAAGTACTGTGAATTCGCAAACTATTCAGACACCTTGACTTTTTCCACATTATGTTATGTTACAGCCTTATTCTAAAATGGATTCAATTAGATGTTTTCCTCGTCAATCTACACACAATACCCCATAATGACAAAGCGAAAAACAAGTTTTTATAAATTTTTGCAAATGTATAAAAAATAAAACAGAAATACCTTATTTACATACAGAGGGGCAAAAAAGTATTTAGTCAGCCACCAATTGTGCAAGTTCTCCCACTTAAAAAGATGAGAGAGGCCTGTAATTTTCATCAAAGGTACACTTCAACTATGACAGACAAAATGAGAAAAAAAATCCAGAAAATCACATTGTAGGATGTTTAAAGAATTTATTTGCATATTATGGTGGAAAATAAGTATTTGGTCACCCAGAAAGTTGTAAAATGTGGAAAAAGTCAAGTTTTCTGAATACTTTCCGAATGCACGTTATGTATAGACTTTTCAGGCATTATAGCTTATGGGCCTCGTTTCAAGAATCCTCAAAAAGCCAGCATTGTCCTCAACAGAAAATTGGTTTACTTTGGACTACAGCAGGTATTCCCAAGCAGGGGTACGTGCAATGCCTTCCGGGGTACGCGCAATGCCGTCGGGGGTACGCCAAATAAAAATGTGACTCACATTTAAAATATTTATAATTTAGATATATTTTTTTCTTCACATTTTCTAACAGTCCATTTATATTTTCCAACGGGGCTATACATTTTTTTTTTTTCTTGCCTGAGTAGCATCGTTTCACTGCCAAAAATTAAATTAAATTAAACCATCTAGTGTATAGCGAAATAACAACACAATGTCTGTCATGCCCTGGTCTAAGTATTTTGTGTTTTTCTTCATGTATTGGGTCAGGCCAGGGTGTGGCATGGGGTTTTTGTATTGTGGTGTGTTTTTGTCTTGGGGTTTTGGTGTGTATGTATTGGGATTGTAGCTAGTGGGGTTATCTAGCAAAGTCTATGGCTGTCTGGAGTGGTTCTCAATCAGAGGCAGGTGTTTATCGTTGTCTCTGATTGGGAACCATATTTAGGCAGCCATATTCTTTGAGTTTGTCGTGGGTGATTGTCCTTAGTGTCCTTGTTCCTGTCTATGTGTTAGGTTACACAAGTATAGGCTGTTTCGGTTTTCATTACGTTTATTGTTTTTGTAGTGTTTGTATTTAGATTCATATTACGTTTGTTTATTACATTATGGATCGCAATCTACACGCTGCATTTTGGTCCGACTCTCCTTCACACCTAGAAAACCGTTACAGAATCACCCACCACCAACGGACCAAGCAGCGTGTCAACAGGCAGGAGCAGCCCAAAGAGGAGATGCGCTATAAGGAGTTCTGGACATGGGAGGAAATCCTAAACGGAGAAGGACCCTGGGCTCAGCCTGGAGAATATCGCCGCCCCAAAGAAGAACTGGAGGCGGCAAAAACGGAGAGGCGCCGGTATGAGGAGGCAGCACGGCGACTCGGAAGGAAGCCTGTGAGTCAGCCCCAAAAATGTCTTGGGGGGCTCAGGGAGAGTGTGGCAGAGTCAGGAGTCAGACCTGAGCCAACTCTCCCTGTTTATCGTGAGGAGCCAAGGAGGAGTCCAGAACCAGAGCCGGTGTTGGAGGTGAGCGAAACAGAGACTGTGAAGGAGTTAATGGGGAAATTGGAGGAGAGAGAAATGAGGGAGTTGCTGTGTTGGTGCTTTTTGCATGGAATTCGCCCGACGGAACGTGTCGGGATTTGATGGCACCTGGGTTAGCGCTCCATACTCGTCCTGAGGTGCGTGTTAGTCGGCTGGTGAAGTTGGTGCCAGCCTCACGCACCAGGCCTCCTGTGCACATCCCTAGCCTTGCACGTCCTGTGCCAGCACTGCTCTCAAGATCTCCAGTACGCCTTCACGGTCTAGCCCAACCTGTGCCACCTCCACACTCCAGCCCTCCGGTAGCAGCTCCCCGCACCAGGCTTCCTGTGCGTGTTCTCGGTTCAGTACCACCAGTACGAGCACCACGCATCAGGCCTACAGTGCGCCTCGCCTCTCCAGCGCTGCCGGAGCCTTTCTCCTCTACAGCGCTGCTGGAGTCTCCCGCCTGTTCAGCGCAGCCAGAGCTTCTCTCCTCTCCTGCGCTGCCGGAGTCTCCCGCCTGTTCAGCGCAGCCAGAGCTGTCAGTCTGCATGGAGCAGCCAGAGCTGCCAGCCTGCATGGAGCAGCCAGAGCTGCCAGCCTGCATGGAGCAGCCAGAGCTGCCAGCCTGCATGGAGCAGCCAGAGCTGCCAGCCTGCATGGAGCAGCCAGAGCTGTCAGTCTGCATGGAGCAGCCAGAGCTGCCAGTCTGCAAGGAGCTGCCAGTCTGCAAGGAGCTGCCAGTCTGCACGGAGCTGCCAGTCTGCACGGAGCTGCCAGTCTGCACGGAGCTGCCAGTCTGCACGGAGCCGCCAGAGCTGCCAGTCTGTAAGAAGCCGCCAGAGCTGTCAGCCTACATGGAGCAGCCAGAGCCGCCAGTCAGCGTGGAGCAGCCAGAGCCGCCAGTCAGCATGGAGCAGCCAGATCTTTCAGTCTGCCAGGATCCGCCAGTCGGCCAGACTCTTCCAGATCCGCCAGTCGGCCAGACTCTTCCAGATGCGCCAGTCGGCCAGACTCTTCCAGATCTGCCAGTCGGCCAGACTCTTCCAGATCTGCCAGTCGGCCAGACTCTTCCAGATCTGCCAGTCGGCCAGACTCTTCCAGATCTGCCAGTCGGCCAGACTCTTCCAGATCTGCCAGTCGGCCAGACTCTTCCAGATCTGCCAGTCGGCCAGACTCTTCCAGATCTGCCAGTCGGCCAGACTCTTCCAGATCTGCCAGTCGGCCAGACTCTTCCAGATCTGCCAGTCGGCCAGACTCTTCCAGATCTGCCAGTCGGCCGGGATCTGCCAGAACTGCCAGTCGGCCGGGATCTGCCAGAACTGCCAGTCGGCCGGGATCTGCCAGAACTGCCAGTCGGCCGGGATCTGCCAGAACTGCCAGTCGGCCGGGATCTGCCAGAACTGCCAGTCGGCCGGGATCTGCCAGAACTGCCAGTCGGCCGGGATCTGCCAGAACTGCCAGTCGGCCGGGATCTGCCAGATCTGCCAGTCGGCCGGGATCTGCCAGAACTGCCAGTCGGCCGGGATCTGCCAGAACTGCCAGTCGGCCGGGATCTGCCAGGATCCGCCAGTCGGCCAGGATCCGCCAGATCCGCCAGTCAGCCAGGATCTGCCAGTCAGCCAGGATCTGCCAGTCAGCCAGGATCTGCTGAAACCACCAGCCAGCCAGGATCTGGTAGATCTACCTACCTGCCTGAGCTTCCTCTCACTCCCGAGCTTCCTCTCACTCCCGAGCTTCCTCTCACTCCCGAGCTTCCTCTCACTCCCGAGCTTCCTCTCACTCCCGAGCTTCCTCTCACTCCCGAGCTTCCTCTCACTCCCGAGCTTTCTCTCACTCCCGAGCTTCCCCTCAGTCCCGAGCTGTCCTTCAGTCCCGATCTGCTCCTCAGTCCAGTGGGTTTCTGGGTGAGGACTAGGACTAGGCCATGGTCGGCGGCGAGGGTGGACTATCCAGGGACGCGAGGAGAGGGGACTAAGACATTGACTGAGTGGGTTCCACGTCACGCGCTGGAGCCGCCACCATGGACAGACGCCCACCCGGACCCTCCCTATTGTTTTGAGGTGCGTTCGGGAGTCCGCACCTTAGGGGGGGGGGGGTTCTGTCACGCCCTGGTCTAAGTATTTTGTGTTTTTCTTCATGTATTGGGTCAGGCCAGGGTGTGGCATGGGGTTTTTGTATTGTGGTGTGTTTTTGTCTCGGGGTTTTGGTGTGTATGTATTGGGATTGTAGCTAGTGGGGTTATCTAGCAAAGTCTATGGCTGTCTGGAGTGGTTCTCAATCAGAGGCAGGTGTTTATCGTTGTCTCTGATTGGGAACCATATTTAGGCAGCCATATTCTTTGAGTTTGTCGTGGGTGATTGTCCTTAGTGTCCTTGTTCCTGTCTATGTGTTAGCATATACTTGTGTAACCTGTTTCGGTTTTCATTACGTTTATTGTTTTTGTAGTGTTTGTATTTAGATTCGTGTCACGTTTGTTTATTAAATTATGGATCGCAATCTACACGCTGCATTTTGGTCCGACTCTCCATCACACCTAGAAAACCGTAACAATGTCAAATACAGGTAGCCTAGTCAAATAATTAACATCCAATCACATTAACCATTACTCTCTCGGGGATTTCCACTAACAGTCCATATGTAGCCAAACATAGCTGCTGCTCATTCTGTTTGCTTGAAAATTGATAAATGGTTCAAAAAAAAGTAAGGCCCGCGTCCATAGAGACACATAGCAGCTCTACTGGTAGTACTGCTACTACCTGCAGTACTACACCTGCACCTGTCGACGACACAAGTTGTTCTGCTTCCACGAGCACACCCAATGCTAGCATCAGTAATTCTACATTTGTTGTTAGCCCAGCTAGCATGCACACTGACAGTTGCATCAGAATCTGATGCAGCCAAAGAGCTACAGCCCCCTTACCTGGGAAAGCCCCGAAGAACAGACAGGGATATTGGACCATCGAAGAGGCACTAATATGATAACTACATTGATTTGGGGTTCACTTATATTGGGAGTAGTGCCTTTCCTCAGCCACAGTGTGTTATATGTGCAGAAGTATTATCTCACAACTCAATGAAACCGTCACTCTTGTACAGACATTTAGAAACAAAACATGCAAATTTGAAAAATAAGCCACCGGATTAGTAAGACATGTATAAAAGCAACAGATACCATTAATAAGAAGGGGCTGGATGCATTTTATATGGTGAGCTATCGACTGGCTAGGACAGGCAAGACCCAAACTATTGTGGAGGACTTCATTCTTCCTGCTGCAGTGGACATGACTGGGACAATGCTGGGGGAAAAGGCCAAAATAACAATGCAGACAATGTCTTCATCAAACAACACTGTTTCACGACGAATCAGTGACATTTTGAAACAATTACTGCTTCACATACAAGCCAGTGAATTCTATGCGTTACAGCTGGATGAGTCAACAGATGTGGCGAGCCTGGCACATCTCCTGGTATATGTTCGTTACGTTTATGGGGAGTCAATTAAGGAAGCTATCCTCTTCTGCAAACCACTGGAAGCCAGGACAACAGGAAAGGATATTTTTTAAGTACTGGACAGCTTTGTGACATCAAGTGGACTTTGGTGGTGAAGATGTGTTGGTATCTGTACGGATGGTGTAAAACCAGAATGCCGCTCCGTCTGCCCCTTTTGCGGGTCTGTTGTTTTGGGTCGGCTACTGGGATTAGATCTATTGTCCTGGGTGGTGGTCCGAACTTTAGGATTCGCTTCGCGAAAGTCCTATTCTTGGTCGTAATGTTGGTAAGTTTATGTTGCTTTTATATCCAATAGTTCTTCCTGGCTGTATGTAATAAGACTTCAGATTTTCTGGGGTAACAGTGTGAGAAATAATACATAAACAACACATAGTTTCCTAAGAACAGGAAGAGAGGCTACCATCTCTGTCGGTACCATTTTAGTGTGTTTGAAGGTGTACGGAACTATAAAAAGTTTGGGAACCACTGGCCTACAGTATGTGTGTCATATAATTCAGCGCCATCACTCAAAATGATTCAATATAAAGTGATACAACACCAACTGCTCCATGCCAATAACACCATTATGTCCAAGGTACTGTATACAAAATCAGCAATTTAGATGATAAACAATTAATTGATCACATAAACACAGGGGCTGTCAATAAAATTCCACTAAATCAGTCTCCACACACGTTCCCCCTTTCCCTCCCTCCTCCCAATTGGCTCGATGGGAGGTGGATATCCATCCCCTAGGAACATTTACGCTCTCCATTTCCTAAACGCTTGATCAGATGAATTGATTGTCTCCCTCACATCTCACTAATCCCTCCCCGAGCTGAGGTGTTTTGTGGGCAGGAATCAGGTTTGCATTGATGTACTTATGAAATGCCTCCCCGCTTAGCCCCTTGACTCTATAAAACGACAAAAAAGAATACGAGAGAGGCTAATGTTTCATGTCTACCAGATGCATCAAGGGAAGTCATTTATTGTCAATGTAGCAGTCCGTAAGTGCGTTGGGTGTGCTGCACTAGACTGCGGTGCATTCTGTGTAGAGCATGCGTTCATTTTTTTGAACTCGTGCATTGCTTTTGTAACAGATGTGAAATGGCTAGCTTAGTTAGTGGTGGTGCACGCTAAATAGTGTTTCAATCGGTGACGTCACTTGCTCTGAGACCTTGAAGTAGTAGTTCCCCTTGCTCTGCAAGAGCCGCGGCTTTGGTGGAGCAATGGGTAACGATGCTTCAAAGGGTGACTGTTGTTGATGTGTGCAGAGGGTCCCTGGTTCGTGCCTGGATATGGGTGAGGGGACAGTCTAAAGATATACTGTTATACTTTGCCGTGTGATGGTATAAATGGAAGTATACACACATACTTCAACTAGCTAGCTTTTTAGATTCTTGAAAAGAAAAGCACATGTGCATCAAGTACGAGAAATGCGGGATACACATGGAGCAAAACAAAAACGCATTTTGCATTTGATGGACATCGGGTGTGAGGAGGAAAACGTGAGGAGGAAAAAATAGAGAGAGAAAAGAGGACTCAAAGGACCGAGGCAGCAGAGAGATGCAGGTAGAGGATAAAGTAGATGAGAGATGCTGTAATGAAATAAAATAGTTTTTAGGGGTCTGGCTGGTAGGCTGGAGGCTGCATTTGAAGAGCGCTAGGCTAACCTTCTGACTGAGGAGACAGGGGAAACAGACATCCTCTCATCTCATCCATTATAACCGAGAGCCAAACGACTGCCATGTCTCCTTATTGCAGAGCCCCTGTGGATCGTGCTTTCCCGCCGTGGAGGGTTTTGAGTAACTGTTCCAGGCGACCAGGCCGTTGACTTCCAACCTCCAACGTGATGACAGGGGGCCAGACACATGGGGAGAGAGAGACTCCCACTTCACCTCTTATCTGTCTGCAACACATGTTCCTCATAGTGTAAAGCTTGTACCTGAGTGAGCCACATTACAGCTGTAGTAGAGAGCCAGAGGCAAATTATCTGCTTGGAAAAACAACCTTGCCGCTTTCAATTTGCCCTCGACATTTATAATACCTAGTATTCTCTCTACTACGAACACACACAAAGATGCACACAGACACACACTGTCACCATGTGCGCACACACAAAGTCTCTCTCTCTGTCCTGTTCCCCAGTGGGTGGGCCTATGCCCTTGCCATTGGGGAGCCAAGCCCAGCATATCAAAATTAGTTTTGCACAAAAAACGTTTTTTTTTATTACAGACAGAAATACTCTTGTTTCATTGGACGATCCCACAGATTTTATTTTTATTTATTTATTTCACCTTTATTTAACCAGGTAGGCAAGTTGAGAACAAGTTCTCATTTACAATTGCGACCTGGCCAAGATAAAGCAAAGCAGTTCGACACATACAACGACACAGAGTTACACATGGAGTAAAACAAACATTCTTTCAATAATACAGTATAAACAAGTCTATATACAATGTGAGCAAATGAGGTGAGATAAGGGAGGTAAAGGCAAAAAAAGGCCATGGTGGAGAAGTAAATACAATACAGCAAGTAAAACACTGGAATGGTAGATTTGCAGTGGAAGAATGTGCAAAGTAGAAATAAAAATAATGGGGTGCAAAGGAGCAAAATAAATAAATAAATAAAATAAATACAGTAGGGAAAGAGGTAGTTCTTTGGGCTAAATCATATGTGAGCTATGTACAGGTGCAGTAATCTTCGAGCTGCTCTGACAGTTGGTGCTTAAAGCTAGTGAGGGATATAAGTGTTTCCAGTTTCAGAGATTTTTGTAGTTCGTTTCGGTCAATGGCAGCAGAGAACTGGAAGGAGAGGCGGCCAAAGAAAGAATTGGTTTTGGGGGTGACCAGAGAGATATACCTGCTGGAGCACGTGCTACAGGTGGGTGATGCTATGGTGACCAGCGAGCTGAGATAAGGGGAGACTTTACCTAGCAGGGTCTTGTAGATGACATGGGGCCAGTGGGTTTGGCGACGAGTATGAAGCGAGGGCCAGCCAATGAAAGCGTACAGGTCGCAATGGTGGGTAGTATATGGGGCTTTGGTGACAAAACGGATGGCACTGTGATAGACTGCATCCAATTTGCTGAGTAGAGTGTTGGAGGCTATTTTGTAAATGACATTGCCGAAGTCAAGGATTGGTAAGATGGTCAGTTTTACAAGGGTATGTTTGGCAGCACGAGTGAAGGATGCTTTGTTGTGAAATAGGAAGCCAATTCTAGATTTAACTTTGGATTGGAGATGTTTGATGTGGGTCTGGAAGGAAAGTTTACATTCTAACCAGACACCTAGGTATTTGTAGTTGTCCACATATTCTAAGTCAGAGCCGTCCAGAGTAGTGATGTTGGACAGGCGGGCAGGTGCTGGCAGCGATCGGTTGAAGAGCATGCATTTAGTTTTACTTGCATTTAAGAGCAGTTGGAGGCCACGGAAGGAGTGTTGTATGGCATTGAAGCTTGCCTGGAGGGTTGTTAACACAGTGTCCAAAGAAGGGCCAGAAGTATACAGAATGGTGTCGTCTGTGTAGAGGTGGATCAGAGACTCACCAGCAGCAAGAGCGACATCATTGATGTATACAGAGAAGAGAGTCGGTCCAAGAATTTAACCCTGTGGCACCCCCACAGAAACTGCCAGAGGTTTGGACAGCAGACCCTCCGATTTGACACACTGAACTCTATCAGAGAAGTAGTTGGTGAACCAGGCGAGGCAATCATTTGAGAAACCAAGGCTGTCGAGTCTGCCGATGAGGATGTGGTGATTGACAGAGTCGAAAGCCTTGGCCAGATCAATGAATACGGCTGCACAGTAATGTTTCTTATCGATGGCGGTTAAGATATCGTTTAGGACCTTGAGTGTGGCTGAGGTGCACGAATGACCAGTTCTGAAACCAGATTGCATAGCAGAGAAGGTATGGTGAGATTCTAAATGGTCGGTAATCTGTTTGTTGACTTGGCTTTTGAAGACCTTAGAAAGGCAGGGTAGGGTAGATATAGGTCTGTAGCAGTTTGGGTCAAGAGTGTCCCCCCCTTTGAAGAGGGGGATGACCGCAGCTGCTTTCCAATCTTTGGGAATCTCAGACGACACGAAAGAGAGGTTGAACAGGCTAGTAATAGGGATGACAACAATTTTGGCAGATAATTTTAGAAAGAAAGGGTCCAGATTGTCTAGCCCGGCTGATTTGTAGGGGTCCAGATTTTGCAGCTCTTTCAGAACATCAGCTGACTGGATTTGGGAGAAGGAGAAATGCGGAAGGCTTGGCCGAGTTGCTGTGGGGGGTGCAGTGCTGTTGACCGGGGTAGGAGTAGCCAGGTGGAAAGCATGGCCAGCCGTAGAAAAATGCTTATTGAAATTCTCAATTATAGTGGATTTATCAGTGGTGACAGTGTTTCCTATCTTCAGTGCAGTGGGCAGCTGGGAGGAGGTGTTCTTGTTCTCCATGGACTTTACAGTGTCCCAGAACTTTTTTGAGTTAGTGTTGCAGGAAGCAAATTTCTGCTTGAAAAAGCTAGCCTTGGCTTTTCTAACTGCTTGTGTATAATGCTTTCTAGCTTCCCTGAACAGCTGCATATGAAGAAGTCGGATGTGTAGGTCCTGTGCTGGCGTGGTTGCACGTGGTCTGCGGTTGTGAGGCTGTTTGGACGTACTGCCATATTCTCTAAAATGACGTTGGAGGTGGCTTATGGTAGAGAAATACATTTAATTCTCTGGCAACAGCTCTGGCAGACATTCTAGCCGTCAGCATGCCAATTGCACGCTCCGTCAAAACATGAGTAATCTGTGGTATGGTGTTGTGTGACAAAACTGCACATTTTAGAGTGCCATTTTTCTCCCCAGCACAAGGTGCACCTGTGTAATGAGCATGTTTAATCAGCTTCTTGATATGCCACACCTGTCAGGTGAATGGATTATCTTGGCAATAGAGAAATTATCGCTAAAATGGATGTAAACAAATTTGTGCACAACATTTGAGACAAATAAGCTTTTTGTGCATCTGGAACATTTCTGGGATCTTTACTTTTCAAGGACCACATGGGACCAACACTTTACATGTTGCGTTTATATTTTTGTTCAGTATATTACAGGGGAAAGTAACCTTCTTTTCTCCTCTGATCATGACTGGACAGAAAGGTTGCTGTACTTTAATTCTACTTTGTTTAGGCAAATTGAACAAAGTCTCAAAGGGACCAGGCCAGAGTTTTTCTTTAGTACTTCTCCCACAGTTCAGAAATGTGATTACGATGTAGAGTGGGAGATGGGGGTTGTGAAAGACATGAGAGACGGATTGCGTAGGAGCCTAGTGGAGGAAGAGCCAAGCGCTGCTGCTCCCTACTGCACAGAAAGGGGGATGAACGGAGGAGACTTTTTACCCAAAGTGTAAAATGAATAGGACACCTGTATGTAACCAATGATATTCAGCCTGCTGTTTGTGGCCATTTCACGGTCAATTTCAGAGGCATGCCATCGCGAGGACATTTGCCACTTTCCTGCTCCCCCTCTCACACGTAGACAAAAACACAGAGCCCATCTTTGTGGGGGCAGGGACTGTGAACTCTTGACCGCAGACACATACACTCTACAATCACACAAATGCAGTTAACACACACACTGGGCTCATGCACCTTAAGCCAAATATTTTCCTGCCCTCTTCCACATTTTCTTTTTCGTCCTATAGCCAACTCTCCAGCCAAGATTGATCCAGAGCCACAGTCTTGAACCTCTGTCCTGAGGGTTGCTCAGTGCAAACACACAGCCTGTTACAAATAGGCTCAAGATTGTAACAAACAATGGGAAATCACACACTAGTAAAGGAATAACAAAGTGAGTTTATTCCATAAATAAAGTAAACACTCACAACAATAATCAGATGAGGCATGAAGGTCAGTAAATTAGGTGTCAACTGCCAAAACCACAACGAAACAACCAAAGGTATGCATGGAGAGAGGAATCTCTTGCTGAATGGGGTGGAGGGGCAGTGGCTTTATGCCACAGCTGAGCATTCACAGGTGTGCCCTACTCCACCCACCAATCTCCTGCATGAAGTAAGCTCAGCATAACCCAGTTTTGCGGTCCCAGAGTGGATAGTGGGAAGTGGAAAGTTTTAAGTTCCTCGGCATACACATCACAGACAACCTGAAATGGTCCCACTCTCCACCTCCCGCTACCCACTCTCCACCTCCCGCTACCCACTCTTCACCTCCCGCTACCGACTCTCCGCTCTCCACCGTCCACTACCCACTCTCCACCTCCCGCTACCCACTCTCCACCTCCCGCTACCCACTCTCCACCTCCCGCTACCCACTCTTCACCTCCCGCTACCCACTCTTCACCTCCCGCTACCGACTCTCCGCTCTCCACCGTCCACTACCCACTCTCCACCTCCCGCTACCCACTCTCCACCTCCCGCTACCCACTCTTCACCTCCCGCTACCCACTCTCCGCTCTCCACCGTCCACTATCCAGTCTCCACTATCCACTACCCACTCTCTGCTACCTACTCTCTACTACCCACTCTCCACTACCCACTCTCCACCTCCCGCTAAACACTATCCACTACCCACTCTCTGCTACCTACTCTCTACTACCCACTCTCCACTACCCACTCTCCACCTCCCGCTAAACACTACCCGCTACCCACTTTCCACCATCCACTCTCCACTACCCGCTACCCACTATCCACTATCCACTACCCACTCTCCACTGCGCGACTACTCTTCTGCGAGACTACTCTGTTTGGAGGGGTTTTAAAAGTAGACAAGAGGAGAGGATAAAACACTGACAAAAAAAAGGTGTTGTTATTCTACCCAAACGGATGGGCAGATCACATGCTAGTTTAGAACACCAACACATGCTTGTTTAGAACACCAACACATGCTAGTTCAGAACACAAACACATGCTAGTTTAGAACACCAACACATGTTAGTTTAGAACACCAACGCATGTTAGTTTAGAACACCAACACATGCTAGTTTAGAACACCAACACATGTTAGTTTAGAACACCAACACATGCTAGTTTAGAACACCAACACATGTTAGTTTAGAACACCAACACATGCTAGTTTAGAACACCAACACATGTTAGTTTAGAACACCAACACATGTTAGTTTAGAACACCAACACATGCTAGTTTAGAACACCAACACATGTTAGTTTAGAACACCAACACATGCTAGTTTAGAACACCAACACATGTTAGTTTAGAACACCAACACATGCTAGTTTAGAACACCAACACATGTTAGTTTAGAACACCAACACATGTTAGTTTAGAACACCAACACATGTTAGTTTAGAACACCAACACATGCTAGTTTAGAACACCAACACATGCTAGTTTAGAACACCAACACATGTTAGTTTAGAACACCAACACATGTTAGTTTAGAACACCAACACATGCTAGTTTAGAACACCAACACATGTTAATTTAGAACACCAACACATGCTTGTTTAGAACACCAACACATGCTTGACTAGGCTACCTGCTGTAGGCTATACACATGAACACTCATCCCTCTGAGATGTTCTCACATAAACACTCACAGTGGGGGAACAATGAAACAGACAGACAAGGAGAATTAGAAGAAGTCAGACAGGTGAAATCAAAGGCATTACAGCTGCATTAGGTATGACAGCAAACCATTTCATACAACGATTCCGGTTTTGCTGAGAGCTTTTTCATAAGAGGACAAAGAAAGCCATTATTGTGGTAAAAGCGCACCGCCAACACACAATATTCATTTGAACACTATACATTAATAATTAATGCAGATGCTTTCACAATGTTTTCACCTGGAGACAGTGAAGAGTGAGCTGCCTCTCTTCGGAGCAGTAGAAAAACTGAAGAAAATGCTTTGATTCATTTAGCCTTGCTTACGTTTCTAAATGTCATTTGGTGCAGTGGTGATGGCTCTGGTTTAGAAGTTGTGGAAAACCTCGCAACGCTGTGAGAGCAGAGATTTACTTAATGAACAGGGTTGTTCAAGCCCTGAATGCTGTATATGAGACCGTATACCACAGGTAAACAGTTTATAATAGCAATAAGGCACCTCGGGGTTTTGTGGTATATGGCCAATATACACTACATGGCTAAAAGTATGTGGACACCTGCTCATTGAACATCTCAATCCAAAATCATAGGCATTAATATGGAGTTGGTCCCCCCTTTGCTTCCACTCTTCTGAGAAGCATTAGTGAGGTCAGGCACTGATGTTTCTTATTTAACATTTATTTAACTAGGCAAGCCAGTTAATTAAGAACAAATTCTTATTTACAAAGACAGCCTACACCGGCCAAATCCTAACCAGGACAATTGTGCGCTGCCCTATGGCACTCCCTATCACGGCCGGTTGTGATACAGCCTGGGATCAAACCAGGATCTGTAGTGGCGCCTCTAGCACTGCGATGCAGTGCCTTAGGCCTCCCGGGTGGCGCAGCGGTCTATGTTGGGTGAATAGGTCTGACTTGCAGTCGGCGTTCCAATTCATCCCAAACGTGTTCGATGGAGTTGAAGTCAGGGCTCTGTGCAGGCCAGTCAAGTTCTTCCACACCGATCTCAACAAACCATTTCTGTATGGAACTCACTTTGGCATTGTCATATTGAAACAGGAAAGGGCCTTCCCTGAACTGTTGTTACAAAATTGGAAGTACAGAATCTTCTAGAATGTAATTGTATGCTACAGCATTAAGATTTCTCTTCACCGGAAGGGGCCTAGCCCGAAACATGAAAAACAGCCCTTGACTATTATTCCTCCTCCACCAAACTTTACAGCTGACACTATGCATTAGGGCAGGTAGTGTTCTCCTGGCATCCGCCAAACCCAGACTTCCAGATGGTGAAGCGTGATTCATCACTCCAGAGAACACGTTTCCGCTGCTCCAGAGTCCAGCCGACGCTTGTGTGCGGCTGCTTGGCCATGGAAACCCATTTCATGAAGCTCCTGATGAACAGTTTTGTGCTGACGTTGCTTCCAGAGGCAGTTTGGAATTCGGTAGTGAGTGTTGCAACAGAGGACAGATGACCTTCACGCGGTACGCGCTTCAGCCCTCGGCGGTCCCGTTCTGTGAGCTTGTATGAGCCGTTGTTGCTCCTAGACGTTTACACATCACAATATTAGAATTTACAGTTGACCGGGGCAGCTCTAGCAGGGCAGAAATATGACGAACTTACTTATCGGAAAGGTGGCATCCTATGACGTTGCCACGTTGAAAGTTAGTGACCTCTTCAGTAAGGCCATTCTGCGGCCAATGTTTGTCTATGAAGATGGCATGGCTGTGTGCTCGATTTTATACACCTGTCAGCAACGGGTGTGGCTGAAATAGCCAAATCCACTCATTTGAATGGGTGTGGACATACTTTGTATATACAGTGCATTCGTTAAATATTCAGACCCATTCACTTTTTCCACATTTAGTTATGTTTACAACCATAGTCTTAAATGGATTGTGTGTCCCCCTCATCAATCTACTACACACATGCCCCATAATGACAAAGCAAAAACAGGGTTAGACATTTTTGGAAATGTAAAAAAAATAAAATAAACGGAAATATCACATTTACATAAGTATTCACACCCTTTACTCAGTATTTTATTTTTTAATTGGAATACTAATACTACTAATAATGACTAAATAAGACAAATGACAAGAGATACCAACAAATACACAAAACAATACAAACAGTACATTACAGAGAGACAGTAGCTACAACAATCTACATTGATCTACAAGCTCACATCCACCAACCTCAATGGATGTGTTTCCATATAGTACTGGAAGGATTGCCATATTTTCACAAAGTAGTTCAATTTATTTCTTAAAGCGTAGGTAATCTTCTCCATAGGAATAGACTTATTCATTTCAGAGAGCCATTTTGTAAAAGAGGGGAATCTGATTTCCATGTCAACGCAACACATTTTCTTGCAGTGGCAAGGGGATTTCTGTCAATTTGATGTTGAAGTTATTCCTCAAATTCACATTTGCGAAGTTACCCAGAAGGCATATTTCAGGGTCAAGTGGGAAAGGGACCTCCATAATAAAGGCCAGGGTATCACATACATCATGCCAGGTAGAAAGCAAAAAAGTACCTTCTGTTGTTCCATATCTGAAACACATTGCTAATATTTCAGGGTTATGTCTATGTATCCTCTGAGGTATCAGAAGTTATAATGTAGTCTGTATCTAGAGTAGAGCTGATGGTTGCTGACACACTATCTTGGCATAAGTCTGACCATAGCCCCTCTTCAGTTGTAGTATTCCCATCGGATTCCCATTGCTCTCTTGACTTATGCACATCTGGATTTGGGCAGTGTTGCATTAGCAATGAGTACACTCTGGATATACACTACCGGTCAAACATTTTAGTACACCTACGCATTCAAGGGTTTTTCTTTATTTTTACTATTTTATACATTGTAGAATAGTAGTGAAGACATCAAAACTATGAAATAACACATGGAATCATGTAGTAACCAAAAAAAGTGTTAAATAAATTAAAATATATTTTAGATTCTTCAAATAGCCACACTTTGCCTTGATGACAGCTTTCCACTCTACTGGCATTCTCTCAACCAGCTTACACCTGGAATGCTTTTCCAACAGTCTTGAAGGAGTTATCACATATGCTGAGTACTTGTTGGCTGCTTTTCCTTCACTCTGCGGTCCGACTCATCCCAAACCATCTCAATATGGTTGAGGTCGGGGGATTGTGGAGGCCAGGTCATCTAATGCAGCACTCCATCACTTTCCTCCTTGGCAAAATAGCCCTAACACAGCCTGGAGGTGTGTTGGGTCATTGTCCTGTTGAAAAACAAATGATAGTGCCACTAAGCCCAAACCAGACGTCATGGTGTATCGCTGCAGAATGATGTGGTAGCCATGCTGATTAAGTGTGCCTTGAATTCTAAATAAATCACAGACAGTGTCACCAGCAAAGCACCACCACACCTCCTCCACCATGCTTTACGGTGGGAAAAACACATGTGGAGATCATCCGTTCACCCACACCGCATCTCACAAAGACAGCAGTTGGAACCAAAAATCTCCAATTTGGACTCCAGACCAAAGGACAGATTTCCATTGGGCTAATGTCCATTGCTCTTGTTTCCTGGCCCAAGCTAGTCTCTTCTTATTATTGGTATCCATTTAGTAGTGGTTTCTTTGCAGCAATCCGTTTTGTCACCAAAGCCCCATATACTACCCACCATTGCGACCTGTACGCTCTCGTTGGCTGGCCCTCGCTTCATACTCGTCGCCAAACCCACTGGCTCCATGTCATCCACAAGACCCTGCTAGGTAAAGTCCCCCCTTATCTCAGCTCGCTGGTAACCATAGCATCACCCACCTGTAGCACGCGCTCCAGCAGGTATATCTCTCTGGTCACCCCCAAAACCAATTCTTTCTTTGGCCGCCTCTCCTTCCAGTTCTCTGCTGCCAATGACTGGAACGAACTACAAAAATCTCTGAAACTGGAAACACTTATCTCCCTCACTAGCTTTAAGCACCCACTGTCAGAGCAGCTCATAGATTACTACACCTGTACATAGCCCACCTATAATTTAGCCCAAACAACTACCTCTTTCCCTACTGTATTTTTATTTTTTATTTTGCTCCTTTGCACCCCATTATTTTTATTTCTACTTTGCACTTTCTTCCACTGCAAATCTACCATTCCAGTGTTTTACTTGCTATATTGTATTTACTTTGCCACCATGGCCTTTTTTTTGCCTTTACCTCCCTTATCGCACCTCATTTGCTCACATCGTATATAGACTTGTTTATACTGTATTATTGACTGTATGTTTGTTTTACTCCATGTGTAACTCTGTGTCGTTGTATGTGTCGAACTGCTTTGCTTTATCTTGGCCAGGTCGCAATTGTAAATGAGAACTTGTTCTCAACTTGCCTACCTGGTTAAATAAAGGTGAAATAAATAAAAAAACAACACAAATTATTGGCTCTAATGCTTTAAGAAGGAAAGAAATTCCACAAATGTACTTTTAACAATGCACACCTGTTAATTGAAATGCATTCCAGGTGACTACCTCATGAAGCTGGTTGAGAGAATGCCAAGAGTGTGCAAAGCTGTCATCAGGGCAAAATGTGTCTATTAGAAGAATATGAAATATAAAATATTATTAGATTTGTTTAACACTTGTTTGGTTACAACTTGATTCCATATGTGTTATTTCATAGTTTTGATGTCTTCACTATTATTCTACAATGTAGAAAATAGTAAAAATAAAGAAAAACCCTTGAGGTGTTCTGAAACTTTGGACTGGTAATGTAAATCTATATGAATCATGGTTATCATGGAGTAGTTGTTCAATGCTTGATAGGTTTGGTAAAGTCATATCTCCAAGAGTGCTTCTGAGAAGGTTTAACAGTAAATAACAAAATAAATTACTATTGGACAACTGTTATTTCTCTTTCAGTTGCTCAAATGACACAAGTAGCCCATCTACTGTATACAACAGTGTTCTAAATCACATAAGTAGCCCATCTACTGTATACAACAGTGTTCTAAATCACATAAGTAGCCCATCTACTGTATACAACAGTGTTCTAAATCACATAAGTATCCCATCTACTGTATACAGCAGTGTTCTAAATGCGTCATTCCCTTCTCATGCCAATGTTGTACATTTTTGCTATCCAAGATCTTTGGCAGCAGCCACAGGGCTGTTTTGGGTGACAAGTCTTGTTTCGTACCAACTAATGTACAAATTTCATACCAAGATCGTGCTAAATTGATGAAACAGGGATTGCTCATTTTTGTTGATATAGTCTTGGGGTTCCACTTGTAGATAATATTATTCCCAACCTCTTCATTAGGAACAAACCTTTCCATCTGAGTCCAAGAAGAGGCTGGTTCATTTTCAAATAAAAATTAAATGAAATCTAATTTGTGCTGCCCAGTAATACATCTTGAAATGTGGTAGGTGGAGACCTCCTAGACTATAATCCCATGTTAATTTGTCCAGGCTCACCCTTGGAAGAGCATTGCAGAGGATCTTGTTTTTTTTATGTATAACTGTTAGCCGTGGAAATAGCTGTGGAAAAGAAGTCCGGTAGGCTCTGCGTCTTAGCAGCTACATTTATGACATCCATCAAGAGAGGAATAAGCAAATCCTTAATCTCTGGGGGAAAGCCATCGACTCCTGTTGATTTGGCAGATTGTAGAGAGGAAATTGCCTTTTGGATTTAGTTTTTTTGTAAAAGGGCTGTAACGGCCGTTGTTGGTGGAAGAAGGTGAGGACCAAGGTGCAGCATGGTATGTGTCCATATTTATTCAAATGAATACGTAAATACCAAAAATACCAAAGAGAAACGACCAAAAACACAGTTCTGGCACACAACAGAAAACAATCACCCACCAAACACAATAGAAAACAATTGACAGCTGCCTCTGATTGAGAACCAAACCAGGCCAAACACAGAAATAGCAAATCATAGAAAAACTAACATAGACAACCCACCCAACTCACACCCTGACCATACTAAAACAAAAGACATAACAAAAGAACTAAGGTCAGAACGTGACAAGGGCGATCAGTTCATTTTGGTCTTCCTGTGTGAGGTGCGGTAGTTCAATAGTAGATAGAAATGTGTCTGTCATTGCTGGTTCCTGTTCCATCAGAAGTGTAGAACTTAGAAAAGTATTGTTTAAATGAATCACCCTTGACCCTTCTGGGTTTCAATAGTTGATGATTCTCGAATTCTCCTCATATTTTATCTGCCAGGCCAAGACTTTGTATGTTTTCCTCGCCAAATTCATAATATCTTTGCCTAGTTCTAAGAATAGCCTTTTCAGTTTTGTAAGTACTTAGGGCAGTATTACTCACAATTTGTTGTAAAGGGGTGTCAAGTTCTCCCTAGGAGAGGTGGGTGTGGAGTCAGGCGCAGGAGAGAGTGAATTGCAAGAAAGGGCGTTTTATTTACAAGTCCAAAGAACAGAAACAGGACCACAACAGTAGCCACAAAACAACAGGAACGTAGTCCCGGAAAAACACCTGTTCAATGGAACAAACTAAAACGCAACCCAAACAATTGACAGCTACATGAACAATCCAGCACAAAACCAAGTGGGTAGGGAGAGATTAAATACCCCACTAATAACCTAAACTAGTCACAGGTGAACAACAAGACAGACAAAACCAAGCGAAAAAGAAAAGGGATCGTTGGCAGCTAGTAGACCGGCGACGACGACCGCCGAGTGCCCCCCGAACAGGGAGAGGAGCCACCTTCGGTGGAAGTCGTGACAAGGGGCCACTTTGGGTTAAGACAATCATTCAGAGGGCCTCACAGATCTTTAATTTGTTATACTTTTTCTTCCAATATGATCAATTATCAATTGAGAGCAAATTCAGAGCAATAGAGCACATGCAATTGATTTGATGAACAGCACAAATATATACATACACCCATCAAATAGGCTACATCACATGTATACGACCCATATTAAGGGTTACCTCAGTAGTTGGATGAGCGAAAATGTCCCTTCTGCTCCTTGACTGAATTCATTCTAAATGTATAGTCTGTTGTTGCTATCCTTGTGAGGCAATCCAGGTGTGCATTGGTCAGTCTGTTTCTCTGTTTTTGTATCACAATGTTCATTGTTGAGTCCTTTCTCCCTGCCTCGTATGTTTGGGGCGCTGTCAATGCACACAGATCCCAGATTTGACCAGGTAATATTATTATCAGCAAAAAATGTAACAAGGGCTTTCATCTTCTCCTCGTGTTGGTCCCTGAAGGGGCAGTAAACAGAAATGTTCCTCTCTGAACGAATCGTTTTGAGGGAAGAGGACCCAAACACATAATTGGGCAATGTCACTTACAGTGCTTTCATCAAGCGCAGTACTATGTCAGTAATCAGTTGCTTACCGATGTCCTCACCAATGTCACTTACATCAGTGCTTTCATCAAGCGCAGTACTATGTCAGTAATCAGTTGCTTACCGATGTCCTCACCAATGTCACTTACATCAGTGCTTTCATCAAGCGCAGTACTATGTCAGTAATCAGTTGCTTACCGATGTCCTCACCAATGTCTTCTATGTGTCTTGTTATGGTCGAGTCTGAGAGTTACAGTCCCTTACATTTGCTTTAAAATAGCTTCCTTGTTTGTGAAATCAGCATGCAATATTTCGGCTGAGACCAAAACATATTATTTGACAATCTCCACATCTGTGAAGGTCTTCTTGTTTCTCGTGAGTATCCAAGCAATCTCATATGTTGCCTCTGTCGTTTTCTCTGCAACAGTGCTAGATCTGTCCATCATTTGTTGTTGTCTTTTGAGTTGCGCTATTTTGTTATTTCTGAGATTGCTTTGTGGCGGATGTGTTTTGTCAAGGTGGGCATGGTGTGACTGGAAATGTCGCTCTAAATCTCCTTGCTTAAAACAAATGGCTGCCTTCTGGCAAATAAGACAAAGTGAGCTAGTCACATTATGCAGTACAAAAAAAGATTTGTCTGTCCATTTCTCTGGGAACTTTCCGTGTTCTGTTTGAATCGACCGTATCCTTCTTTTAGCCACGTTAGCTATGTTAGCTAGCTGCATTTCCCCGCTGCCATCTTCCTGATTTTCCTGGTTCTCTGGTGGTTCATAGCTGTCACGTTGTTCTCCAGCTCTTCCCCCTCATTTTCATTGTCAATAGATTTACGTTTCTTTTTTAAAATAAATCAATCCATGTCTACCAGACTGAAAAATTAGCTAGTAGCTAATGTAGCTAAGTGTAGCTAAGTGTCGGTTGCTGTAGCTGAGCAGTTGCGTTCTATTTCGGCCTTTCTGTTCAACAGCTGCTCTACACTGCCATATATCTGCCATCCAGGGAACAATAGATATATTCAATGAAGTGATTCAGGCCTGCATTAAAGACATTGAATTGAAATTGTATCATTGTTATGTATTATGAATGGAAAATAGGAAAATCATTAGGGTGACCACGCAATGAGTACCACTGACTTAAGGTATTATATTTAACGAGCGGTATGTTTCTTGTTGTTATTTTTGTAGTAATAGGACTTAATTCTCGAATTAATTCAATTCAGCAGTGCATTTCTTTGGTAGACCTTTGGTATAGGAAATGATTTGACCCCTAGGAAAGGCCTTTAATGTATCCCAGATTACAAACTATTGCGAGAGGACAGACAGTTGGTTTCACAGAAAAACTTAATTTGGTCTCTGATAAAGTGACACAATTCTGCTTCTGTTTCAAAAGAGTTTAGGCGCCATCTATAGGTCCCTTAAACTCCATCCAGCATCCACACAGAAAGTGTGAAGGAGAATTATCTGAGATAGTTCTTGGATAAATACTCAGTTTCCACAACTCTATGGATTACCTGTGCTGATAGGGGGGAAACATCACTCCAGATATGAGAGCTATGCAGAATGAGCAGAATGAGTCATCCCTATCTTGAGGGTGGAGCTGTCTCCATGCATCTTTTCAATTTAAGTCTTTCATAAATGATAGAGTGCATTTGGGTGACTCAGTCAATGAGGATGCTTTAGCTGAGGATCTATCCAGAATCGGATCCAGACAAAAATTGATGTCACCCCCAACTAAGAGTGTTCCCTGAAATTCCGTTACCTTGAGGAATATATCTTGAAGAAAGTATTCAGACCCCTTGACTTTTTCCACATTCTGTTATGTTACAGCCTTATTCTAAAATGGATTAAATTGCTGTTGTTTTTGTCATCAATCTACACACAATACCCTTTAATGACAAAGCAAAAACCTTTTTTTTTTGCAAATGTATTAAAATATAAAAAACTGAAATATCACATTTACATAAGTATTCAGACTCTTTACTCAGTACTTTGTTGAAGCACCTTTGACAGCGATTATATCCTTGAGTCTCCTTGGGTGTGATCAATGGAAAAAGGATGCACCTGTGCTCAATTTTGAGTCTCATAGCAAAGGGTCTTAATATTTGTGTAAATAAGGTATTTCTGTTTTTTGTTTATAATACATTTGCAAAAATTTCTAAAAACCCTATTTTCGCTTTGTCATTACGGGGTATTTTGTGTAGATTGATGAGGACATTTTTTATTTATTTAATCCATTTTAGAATAAAGTAACAAAAAGTGGAATAAGTGAAAGGGGCCTGAATACAGCCCACGGTTGGTATATTAGCCATATACCACAACCTCTCGGGCCTTATTGCTTAAATAAACCATCGTGATTATTAGTAGAAGGAGTAATCTTACTGCTGGGCCCACGGGATGTGTTGAACAATACAGACCCAGATGGAGAAAGACAGACTGAGACGTCTGTCTGGACCGCTGTCCTCACAGCTATATCCAACATTAACCTTGACCTATTGCGACATCCTGGATCCATTGGAAAAGTTTGATTGTGTGTTTCACATATGACACAGACACAGATCACATGCAGTATCATGGAGATCATTGACACCATCATTAAACTGTGAGTACAAGAGCCTGCTGAAGGTTTAGTGTAAAGGTATACAATATTAGAGGGATACCATACAATATGCATCTAATGATGAACATGATGAATTGCATACAGTATTGTACAGTACAGGGGTAATTCAAGTTATTCACCTCCAATGTATACTGTAGCATCCACATACTGAACCGCCTCAACAGACTGCTGTAGTAGTGAATGCTTTGTGGTAACCTTACCTTCCATGCGATTTTGTTTCCCTTGGTGTTATGCTCCAGAGCGATGGGGAAGTCTCCTCGCTCGTAGAACTTGCAAAACGCAGAAAACGCCTCTCCCGGAAGGCCCCCACTGTCGGCGGTCCCAACCTAGAGAGAGAGAGAGAGAGAGAGTCCCTATGGTCCCTCACCATCTGTGGGGCTCGACGACATGACTGGCAGATGTACAACTGTCATTAATCCTCAGATTACCACCCATTGAGCAACAACATCTCAGTGCTGGACTATAGTGTGATGGAGCGTAACATGACTACAGTGGCAGACAGTGACAAGACCGTGTTTCCAGTGAGATACTACTGTCGGGCAGTGCATCATCAGTGCATGTCCGGGGGTGTCCTCGGATGGGTCCACAGTGTCTCCTGACCCCTCCTGTCTCAGCCTCCAGTATTTACACAGCCAGAAGAGGACTGGCCACCCCACATAGCCTGGTTCCTCTCTAGGTTTCTTCCTAGGTTTTGGCCTTTCTAGGGAGTTTTTCCTAGCACCGTGCTTCTACACCTGCATTGCTTGCTGTTTGGGGTTTTAGGCTGGGTTTCTGTACAGCACTTTGAGATATCAGCTGATGTACGAAGGGCTATATAAATACATTTGATTTGATTTGATCAAACGTGGCTGAAGACCTGGGAGAGACTTTCTTATTCTTAGAGGTAGACACGATGAGTGGCTAACTAGTGCTTGGCCCTGAAGTAAGTTACAACTTAGTTTAGACTATTAAAAGGCACACTAGGGTGTCCCAGGGGATCCAGAGCATTTAATGCACCATGGGATTGCAGAGGCATGAAATGAATCTGTTTGGTGGCATTTATTTACTTTTGAGCGAGGGAATGCTTAAATGAATAACATTATGCTAAGTTAATAGGCACCATTTGGCATACCTGCAGGAGGGTGTAACCAAACAAAACAACTATGACTGACCATGCATTGAAAAGCACAAGAAAAATAATAATCTGCATGAAGGCTATTTTGCAGAGTACTTTTTTCCTTATCCATCTGAAACTAAATTATATTCTGGGCCAAATGTTGCATGAATGAGTGTCCTTGCAATGTTTTAATGCTCATTCTTCCAAATATAATAAACTATAGTCCTATACTGTAGCTCATTTGACACAGTATTGTGGTATAGATAGGCCTAAATCACTAAAACATTGTTTTGCTCTGTATATAACCAAAAACTTCTGAGTCCGAGATGCATTCACCACAGAACGGTTTGAAGCTTTTCCAAATTACAAAGTAAATGCAAAACCTTCAGTCCTCAGTCCCTCCACAGAAGTTCCCTCAGTCACAGAGAAAAAAAGAAGCCTTACAGATAAGTGACGCTCCTGCAGCCTGGAGCAACACAAGCCTTCAAACCCAGGTAGCACTGTTCTGCCGGCAGCTAAAAATAGCCCTGGAGAAAATGAACTCCAGACTGCAAGGACTGGGCCGGGTGGAATTTATGGTCAGAAGTGATGACACTGCAGTCGATTCCGCCTCACGCGGCGCACCGTACCCTTCAGCGAACTCCCCTCTCCTTCAACTGTCATCAGCAACCAACCCCTATTCCCCCTACTTCCAGACCCAAAATAATCATTTTTTTTCCCAGTCCTCAACAAAAACACAACAGCACTGACTGTTGTCAGACCCTTACTCCCTTCTCCCCCACGTTCCTCGGCTGCACTCTACTTCGGCGGCTTTGAGTGGAATAGGAATCGCGGCGCTTCGAAGGATTATGACCTGCCGACTCCCGGGAGCCTGCTGGGATTCATGGCGATCCTGTCTAACCGCCCCATCATGAGAGATCATAAGCCATGCTCTAGGAAGTGTGAGCACTGGTGAAACACTCTTTTCACGCCATTTCCCCGGTGTGCGGTGTTATACATCAAGGACTGTCCAATGCGAGTCCAGATGTGCGTTCATGTTCAACTGAGAACCCTCTGCCTGGGACCTCATTCATAAATTCAACTATGGCGGGTTTAGACTTTACAGTTTACAATTGCAGTTTCATATTTGTACGTCATTTTGATTTGTTTGAACTAATGATAGCTAGCTACCAAGTGGCTGGAACCGTTTTCCCAAAAGTGAACAATGTGTAACGTCAATGTGTAACGTTTTACTTGCTAGCCAACCAACAACGCCAATGCCGCTATCAAGCCTATCTACAGTTTACCTGAATAAAATATGACACTGATCATGACTAAATTTAATCTAATTTCACTGCGATTGGTTCGTCAAAATGAAATGCCTGGGATTATGAATAATTTGTGTTGCTGGTTTAATTCATTAATCTGATGGATTTTGGATGTACTTGATCTTATTTGATGGAGGGCCCACAAGGCCAACTTGACCATATTATACTGGAGGCAGACTTACACACCCAGTATCATTACTTTGCGCGAATGTTAAAAGTTGAGTGATATCAATGTGAAATTCGAATACAGAATAATTTGTTTAGCTTCTTTCTATTCTGTGGCTGCATGAAATAGCAAACGATGTCAATTCAGCAATGACATTAGTTTACTTCATCTTTGTGGCTCCCTGATGAAACAGTAACATCCATTACTGTAGTTAGGTTTAGGTGTGAAAAGAGTATGTCCCCGCAGCACTGTGGCTCGGTGCAAATTTCCTGTCCAGGATGGGAGGTGGGAGGTGACTGAAATGTCCTGGGAACACCTGCTAATTCATTTTTAAGCAGTATTTTTTGCCCTTTAGATCTTCTTTAATAGTATGTGTCTTGAATGTCTCCCTCATCTTCTTCTTCTCACTCTCCTCTCCCTGTGCATCTCACTCTAACCACTCTGGTGTGAGAGGCCAAATAGGTGGTTGAAATGCTAATAACTCCATGCTGGGCAGTGCAGTGCTCTGCAATATCAACCTGACCTCCTCCCCTGCTGAAAAATCTAAGTGAAATAGAGACAAACGCACACACATACTGTACACACACACACATATTACACACACACACATATGTACACACACACACATACTGTACACACCCACACACACTGTACACACACACACACACACACACACACACACACACACACACACACACACACACACACACACACACACACACACACACACACATACTGTAAACACACACTGTACACACACACGGTACACACACACACTGTACACACACACATACTGTACACACACACACACACTGTACACACACACACTGTACACACACACACACTGTACACACACACACACACTGTACACACACACACTGTACACACACACACTGGGAAGATTTTAATTTATCGGACAATTGATTATGCAAAACATGGTTGGCATATTTAAAGAACTGGTTTAGATTAATAAATAGGCCTAAAAAAATAACAATCATATACAGTGGGGCAAAAAAGTATTTAGTCAGCCACCAATTGTGCAAGTTCTCCCGCTTAAAAAGATGAGAGAGGCCTGTAATTTTCATCATAGGTCCACTTCAACTATGACAGACAAAATGAGAAGAAGAAAAATCCAGAACATCACATTGTATGATTTTTATGAATTTATTTGCAAATTATGGTGGAAAATAAGTATTTGGTCACCTACAAACAAGCAAGATTTCTGACTCTCACAGACCTGTAACTTCTTCTTTAAGAGGCTCCTCTGTCCTCCACTTGTTACCTGTATTAATGGCACCTGTTTGAACTTGTTATCAGTATAAAAGACACCTGTGCACAACCTCAAACAGTCACACTCCAAACTCCACTATGGCCAAGACCAAGGAGCTGTCAAAGGACATCATAAACAAAATTGTAGACCTGCACCAGGCTTGGAAGACTGAATCTGCAATAGGTAAGCAGCTTGGTTTGAAGAAATCAACTGTGGGAGCAATTATTAGGAAATGGAAGACATACAAGACCATTGATAATCTCCCTCGATCTGGGGCTCCACGCAAGATCTCACCCCGTGGGGTCAAAATGATCACAAGAACGGTGAGCAAAAATCCCAGAACAACACAGGGGGACCTAGTGAATGACCTGCAGAGAGCTGGGACCAAAGTAACAAAGCCTACCATCAGTAACACACTACGCCGCCAGGGACTCAAATCCTGCAGTGCCAGACGTGTCCCCCTGCTTAAGCTAGTACATGTCCAGGCCTGTCTGAAGTTTTCTAGAGAGCATTTGGATGATCCAGAAGAAGATTGGGAGAATGTCATATGGTCAGATGAAACCAAAATATAACTTTTTGGAAAAACTCAACTCGTCGTGTTTGGAGGACAAAGAATGCTGAGTTGCATCCAAAGAACACCATACCTACTGTGAAGCATGGGGGTGGAAACATCATGCTTTGGGGTTTTCTGCAAAGGGACCAGGACGACTGATCCGTGTAAAGGAAAGAATGAATGGGGCCATGTATCGTGAGATTTTGAGTGAAAACCTTCCTCCATCAGCAAGGGCATTGAAGATGAAATGTGGCTGGGTCTTTCAGCATGACAATGATCCCAAACACACCGCCCGGGCAACGAAGGAGTGGCTTCATAAGAAGCATTTCAAGGTCCTGGAGTGGCCTAGCCAGTCTCCAGATCTCAACCCCATAGAAAATCTTTGGAGGGAGTTGAAAGTCTGTGTTGCCCAGCAACAGCCCCAAAACATCCCTGCTCTAGAGGAGATCTGCATGGAGGAATGGGCCAAAATACCAGCAACAGTGTGTGAAAACCTTGAGAAGACTTACAGAAATCGTTTGACCTCTGTCATTGCCAACAAAGGGTATATAACAAACTATTGAGATAAACTTTTGTTATTGACCAAATACTTATTTTCCACTATAATTTGCAAATAAATTCATAAAAAAAAAATGGTCTGTCATAGTTGAAGTGTACCTATGATGAAAATTACAGGCCTCTCTCATCTTTTTAAGTGGGAGAACTTGCACAATTGGTGGCTGACTAAATACGTTTTTGCCCCACTGTAAAATATTAATAATAATAATAATAATAATAAAACAAATGATTTAAAATTAATAAATAAAAGTTCCAGATTTGCTTTCTACTAGAAAGTGACTTGCACAGTAACCTGCATTTGGCAGCATCAACATTCTTCTCATCTTCTGTCCTCTACAATATTAAACCTTGTAGGAGTTTCATTTTAGACATACTCTCTAACTTGAGTTTTTACTTCAATTAAAAAGGTCTCCATATTCACAATCAACAGTAGCCTGGTTCAAGGCTCCTCCCTCTCTCTCCTCAGCAGCAGGCCCATGCTGGCAAGGAGGGAGAGACTGTTGCTGAAAAGTGAAATCGGAGTGTACAATATGCAGGCGCGGACAATTTGGCCGGCTACGATTGTATTTATCGGATTTTATTTTATCGTGCCAAAAGCCGGCAATTACCGGCTAACGGAAACCCATACAGACACGCACACATGAACAAACACAGGCATACACACAATATCCTGCCCTCAGTGGCGGTCATAAACCGAGCCTCTGAGGCAGAGTATTTAACTCGAGATAGCTTGGTGGTAACATTATTAAACAGGAAGTGTCAGGTTCTCTGCCACTGGTGCACACATCTGGGAGTAATAACAAGGCCCTGGCGGTCATATTGGTTCTAGGCTGTCATTTCTCTCCAGCCCATTACTTATCATTTTGGATGCCATCCTTTTTATCTCTAATGCCTGTGTCCACTCCTTTCTTTTCCTGTGAACAGCAACCTGCAACCCCCACGAAGCTTCCCCCTTGGAAGTCACATGGTTGAGTCCCCTGCGGAGGTGATTGGCCTGGCCGGCAGAGGACGAGACCTGTGCTACTGTCATTTATAAGCTGTCATCCCGTGGAACAAAGATGCTCTAACCTTATTAGTATGATTCATCCAGGTGTTGCTGAATAGGGAAAGGAAGATAGAGGGGGAGAGAGAGATGAGAGGAGAGAGAGATGGGGGAGAGAGAGATGGGGGAGAGAGAGAGAGATGGGGAGAGAGAGAGAGGTGGGGGAGAGAGAGGTGAGGGGAGAGAGAGAGGTGGGGGAGAGAGATGGAGGAGAGAGAGAGATGGGGGAGAGAGAGATGAAAGAGCGAGAGAGAGATGGAAGAGAGAGTGAGAGAGATGGAAGAGAGAGAGAGAGATGGAAGAGAGAGAGATGGGGAGAGAGAGATGGGGGAGAAAGAGAGAGGTGGGGGAGAGAGATGAGGAGAGAGAGAGATGGTGGAGAGAGAGATGGAAGAGAGAGAGAGAGATGGAAGAGAGAGATGGCAGAGAGAGAGAGATAGGGGAGAGAGAGAGAGGTGGGGGAGAGAGATGGAGGAGAGAGAGAGATGGGGGATAGAGAGATGAAAAAGAGAGTGAGAGAGATGGAAGAGAGAGAGAGAGATGGAAGAGAGAGAGAGGTGGGGGAGAGAGAGAGGTGGGGGGAGAGAGAGAGGTGGGGGTGAGAGATAGAAGAGAGAGAGAGATGGAAGAGAGAGAGAGATGGAAGGGAGAGAGAGAGGTGGAGGGAGAGAGAGAGAGACAGGAACTGCGACTCCTCAATTCTGAGGGTGAGTTCACTGTGGTGACGGTGGCGTGGCGTGTAGGTGATCCATCAACTTGCCTGGCCCTCCAGCTCTCCATCCCCGGCGTCCCCAAAACACCTCTGTAACCATCTGATGGATGTTTGGCAAGGGGCCGTCAATAAACTCAAGTAAAGCCCACACTCATTTCTTTATTTATAACTCTCCTGCTTCGTTCATTTCCCTTCTCTTTCTCTTCTCTTTAGGGGTTATTTTGCATCATCTGTTTACTGAGGCGGTGAGGGGATCTGCTGGACAAGCTGCTGGACACTCACTTTCCTTCTTGCTTTCCCTCTTTCCCTCGCTCTGTACTTCTTTCCTTTTTCGGTTGAGGGGTTATTGAAATCTACCGCAATGCAAAGAATGTCCTTTTCCTTTCCCAGGCTCGACTGAGTAAGGAGGGTGAGTGAGTCACAGAGGCAGGAGGATGGAGAGAGACAGACGAAGCCTCTTCTGATAAGGTCAGGCTGCACATCACTGCCGCAGGCAACACAATTAGCTCTCTTTATTTACGGGGCAATCGCCCAGTCGAGAAATATGCACTTGCCAGGGGTGCACTTGCCAGGGGTGTGTCCTTTTGACGAGATTTAAATGAACCCACAATAAAAAATGAACGGAGGCGACAAAACCGATTGCTCTTTTCTTTCACATCCTCTTATCCAAACAACAACATGTCACGGGTTTGGCTTTACTCATTTACTCTGTGTGAAACCGCAGAGTGAAAAGTTGGAGTGTGAATTTACTTTCAGATCAATAAATCCTTGGATCCATTACTTGTGCATCTTTTTCTCATGGCCAAACATACAGGCTAGTTAGTTGGAGCACAATCAGTTGGTAAATCAATTTCATTGTGTGAAGAAAATTACTGGTAGTTGGCTCCTTTGTTCGTCAAGGTCAGAAGGCAGGAAGTGATGTTTGCTTGCTCCAGTCGACAGTGGAACTGAAGGCTAAAATGTAGGCTAGTAGAATCTGCGCTCCTGCTCACAAGCCACAGAGGCACTTTGTTGATGTCATTGTGTCATATTAACGAGGGCGTACACGTTTGTGGGAGGTATTGTCTGTAATGAAAAATGACAAGTTATGCGCAAAGACAAGAGCATCGGCATTCACCTTTCAGAACAAAGACAATGGGAGATGAAAGGAGAGCGAAAAAGCATTCAACAATGGGGAGAGTTCGGATGAAAACTAGGAAAAGTACATTTTCGAAGCTTTTGAAAAGAGCTTTCTGCTCTTTTTCCTGTCATTTATTTGTATGTTTACCTCAGTGAGTGTAGTGTCATTCAGAGCAGAATACAGTGGAGCAAGTAAATACCCCTCACAGCCTGCTCCGTTTCCAGTGGGCAGCCCACTTATCTGCAGGGCTGCCTGGCCATTGCTCTCAGCTTCAGAGACCAGAGAGGCCCATTTAGTGATTCTATCACAAAACTGCAGTTGTGATCACTCAAAATGAATCACATTGCCTGGCTAAGAGGGAATAGCCTACTGTGTTACCCACTCTATACTTTTCAAGTGATTGCAAAGGAGCTGATTGTACTGGATGAAACACAGAGGCAAAAATGTGTAAACAGACTGCATAAATAGGCATAGTTACACAACACGCATTCAAAGTACAGTTGAAGTTGGAAGTTTACATATACTTAGGTTGGAGTCATTAATTAAAACTCGTTTTTCAAACACTCCACACATTTCTTGTTAACAAACTATAGTTTTGGCAAGACGGTTAGGACATCTACCTTGTGCATGACACAAGTCATTTTTCTGTAAAACAATTGTTTACAGACAGATTATTTCATTTATAATTCTCTGTATCACAATTCCAGTGGGTCAGAAATGTACATACACTAAGTTGACTGTGCCTTTAAAACAGCTTGGAAAATTCCAGAAAATTATGTCATGGCTTTAGAAGCTTCTGATAGGCTAATTGACATAATTTGAGTCAATTGGAGGTGTACCTGTGGATGTATTTCAAGGCCTACCTTCAAACTCAGTGCCTCTTTGCTTGACATCAATGGAAAATCAAAAGAAATCAGCCAAGACCTCAGGAAAGAAATTGTAGACCTCCACAAGTTTGGTTCATCCTTGGGAGCAATTTCCAAATGCCTGAAGGTACAATGTTAATCTGTACAAACAATAGTACGCAAGTATAAACGCCAGGGGACCACGCAGCCGTCATACCGCTCAGGAAGGAGACGCATTCTGTCTCCTAGAGATTAACGTACTTTGGTGCGAAAAGTGCAAATCAATCCCAGAACAACAGCAAAGGACCTTGCGAAGATGCTGGAGGAAACAGGTACAACAGTATCTATATCCACAATAAAACGAGTCCTATATCGACATAACCTGAAAGGCCGCCCAGCAAGTAAGAAGCAACTGCTCCAAAACAGCCATAAAAAAGCCAGACTACAGTTTGCAACTGCACATGGGGGCAAAGATCATACTTTTTGGAGAAATGTCCTCTGGTCTGATGAAACAAAAATAGAACTGTTTGGCCATAATGACCATTGTTATGTTTGGAGGAAAATGGGGGAGGCTTGCAAGCTGAAGAACACCATCCCAACCGTGAAGCACGAGGATGGCAGCATCATGTTGTGGGGATGCTTCGCTGCAGGAGGGACTGGTGCACTTCACAACATAGATGGCATCATGAGGAAAGAAAATTATGTGGATATATTGAAAGCAACATCTCAAGACATCAGTCAGGAAGTTAAAGCTTGGTCGCAAATGGGTCTTCCAAGTGGAGAATGACCCCAAGCATACTTCCAAAGTTGTGGCAAAATGGCTTAAGGACAACATAGTCAAGGTATTGGAGTGGACATCACAAAGCCCTGACCTCAATCCAGTAGAAAAGTTGTGGGCAGAACTGAAAAAGTGTGTGAGCAAGGAGGCCTACAAACCTGACTCAGTGACACCAGCTCTGTCAGGAGGAATGGGCCAAAATTCACCCAACTTATTGTGGGAAGCTTGTGGAAGGCTACCCGAAACGTTTGACCCAAGTTATACAATTTAAAGGCAGTGCTACCAAATACTAATTGAGTGTATGGAAACTTCTGAGCCACTGGGAATGTGATGAAAGAAACTGTATATCCTCAAGACCAGTGGCGGTCGGTGCCCTTTAAGATCAGGGATGACGTTTTTTTTTGTGTGTGTTCTTTTTTTCATTGATGAGCATAGCCTTATCTCTATTACAGCATGTTGGATGACTGTCATTCATATTCAATTCACCCAGCTCAATGTAACATTGATAGGTTTAGGATACTACATGATTCTCATATTTTCGCCCTATTTTCCCAAAGTTGCAAACAAGAGTTTCTATTGGACAAATGCAAGTATGTTTATCCCTGTTTCGTTCTGTTTGCTTCTATTTAAGAAACGCTTTCCAACAGAATAGGTTGAATGAATACACCCCTGATCTCCCGCATGGAAAGCGGTACCGGAGCGCCAAGTCTAGGAACAAAAGGCTCTTTAACAGCTTCTACCTCCAAGCTATAAGACTGCTGAACAATTAATCAAATGGCCACCACTGTTTACATTGAACCCCCCTTTGTTTTTACACTGCTGCTACTCGCTGTTTATTGTCTATGCATAGTCACTTTACCCCTACCTACATGTACAAGTTACCTTGACTAACCTGTACCACTGCACATTGACTTGGTACCGCTACCCCCTGTATATACCCTCATTATTGTCATTTCTGAACTCTATTTCCTGAACTGCATTGTTGGTTATTAAGGGCTTGTAAGTAACCATTTCACGTTAAGGTCTACACCTGTTGTATTCAGCACATGTGACAATTAAAATTTGATTTGATTGATTTAAAACACAGTTCACTTTCATAGCAGTCACATACAAACAGCATGATCACTTTTCTTGTTGTATAATTCCTTCTCGTGTCTACGCGCTCTCCTCCTCTCACCTTTTATTGGACTTTATTGCACAACACAACAGCTGTCTGTGACCAGGCAGGAAAAAAACATTCCAAGCCAAACGTTCATACAATAACCGCTAAGCGCTACACACAGCCTACATCGTTGTCAATGTCACCATATTATCTAACGTCATAGTCAACATAGCTACTCTAACTAACATATAAGTAAACTGCCTACAAGCACACAGTACAGTGAACAGCAAGCAGTTTAGCAGTTACACCAGCGGGCCCCAGTGGTAATTTATAAAATAAGAGTTCCAGTGTTGGACAGCCTTAGCCAGCTAGCTAACATAAATAGTATTCCTCTCTGTTTGAAACGGTTGTTTGAGTAGGCTATATTAGCTAACTGCTATAGCTAGCTAAGTAAGTGAAAGTTTTTTTTAAATACTACGAAATATAGCTAGCGCTCTCTCTCTCTCGCTTGCTCTTGCTTCTCCTTAGTTGTTGAAGGAATGTATTTGTTCAAAACTGTTCAACTATTGTCTTTCTCTGTGAGTCAACACCTCAACAGATTTTATGCACTGCAGTACTAGCTAGCTGTAGCTCATTCTCTGATCCTTTGATTGGGTGGACAACATGTCAGTTCATGCTGCAATAGCTCTGACAGGTTGGAGGATGTCCTCCAGAAGTCGTTATAATTACTGTGGAAGAGGGTGAGAACCTTGATTTTGCATTGAAGTTAATTTACCCATAGGAGAATGGGAACTAGCTGTTGTCACGGTCGTCCTCCTCTTCATCTGAAGAGGAGAGGCGAGAAGGATCGGAGGACCAAAATGCGGCGTGATATGTGTTCATCATGAATTTTAATCAAGAAAACACTGAACACTGAAACACTATACAAAAACAGTAAACAAAATAACAACCGTGAAGCTAATGCGAGCTGCGCTGAAACAAGCCATCAACATAGACAATCACCCACAAACAAACAGTGCAACCCAGGCTACCTAGGTATGATTCTCAATCAGAGACAACTAATGACACCTGCCTCTGATTGAGAACCATACTAGGCCGAAGCATAGAAACACCCAAATCATAGAAAAACAAACATAGACTGCCCACACCAACTCACGCCCTGACCAGACTAAATAATGACAAAACAAAGGAAATAAAGGTCAGAACGTGACAGCTGTCCTCTGCCTACACTATGATGCTACCCCAGAGAGTGCTGCTGAGGCTACTGTAGACCTTCATTGCAAAACAGTGTGTTTAAATAAATTATTTGGTGACGTGAATATACAGTGCATCGGGAAAGTATCCATACCCCTTCACTTTTTTTCAAAATTGTTTACGTTACAGCCTTATTCTAAAATGGACAAAAAAAATATAAATTCTCATTATTCTCCACACAATACCCCAAAATGACAAAGTGAAAACCGTTTTTATGAATGTTTGCACATTTATAAAAACAGAAATACCTGTCAAGTGTCAGTTTGGTGACCACAGTTTGGTGACACAGAACTGAGTAAAATTACGTACTTATCTCAGAAAAATAATCAGCCAATAAATCCACGCAGGGATAACAAACCCTAACACAAAAGACTAACACACAACCAGGAACAATCACGCACAAAAATGAATGAGAACCAGAGGGTTAAATACAGAAATAATAATAACGTAATAGGAACCAGGTGTGTGCAATCAAGACATAACAAATGGAAAAAGAAACGTGGATCGGTGGCAGCTAGAAAGCTGGTGACGACGACTGCCGAACGCCGCCCGAACAAGGAGAGGTAACAACTTCGGCGGAAGTCGTAACAATACCTTATTTACATAAGTATTCAGACCCTTGGCTATGAGACTTGAATTTGAGCTCAGGTGTGTCCTGTTTCCATTGATCATCCTTGAGATGTTTCTGCAACTTAATTGGAGTCCACCTGTGCTAAGTTCAATTGATTGGACATGATTTGGGAAGGCACCTACCTGTCTATATAAGGTCCCACAGTTGACAGTGTATGTCAGAGTAAAAAACCAAGCCATGAGGTCAAAGGAATTGTCTGTAGAGATCCGAGACGGGATTCTGTCGAGGCACAGATCTGGGGAAGGGTAGCAAAACATTTCTGCAGCATTGAAGGTCCCAAGAACACAGTGGCCTCCATAATTCTAAACGGAAGAAGTTTGAACCCACCAAGACTCTTCATAGAGCTGGCCAGGCCAAATTCAGCAATCGGGGGAGAAGGGCCTTGGTCAGGGAGGTGACAAAGATCCCAGTGGTCATTCTGACAGAGCTCCTGTGTGGAGATGGGAGAACCTTCCAGAAGGACAATCATCTCTGCAGCATACCACCAATCAGGCCATATGGTAGTGTCAGTCGGAAGCCACTACTCAGCAAAATGCACATGACAGCCCGCTTGGAGTTTGCCAAAAGGCACCTAAAGGATTCTCAGACCACGAGAAACTAAATTCTCTCATTTGATGAAACCAAGATTAAACTCTTTGGCCTGAATGCCAAGCATCACGTCTGGAGGAAACCTGGCACCATCCCTACAGTGAAGCATGGTGGTGGCAGCATCATGCTGTGGGGATGGTTTTCAGCGGCAGGGACTGGGAGACAAGTCAGGATCGAGGGACAGATGAATGGAACAAAGAGATCCATGATAAAAACCTGTTCCAGCGCGCTCAGGACCTCAGACTGGGGCAAAGGTTCACCTTCCAACAGGACAATGACGCTAAGCACACAGCCAAGACAACGCAGGAGTGGCTTTGGGACAAGTCTCTGAACGTCCTTGAGTTTCACAGCCAGAACCCGGACAAGAAAAAAAGCTATTTAATACATTTTAGAATAAGGCTGTAATGTAACAAAATGTGGAAAAGACTTTTCGAATGCAATGTATTTGGAATAGATTTATCTAAAAAGCATAACTTTAATGTTTCACTATTTCATGAAATTCACTGAGGAGGATGGTACTCCCCTTTCTCCTCTGAGGAGCCTCCACCGCATAAACACATAGGCTACACACACTATGCAACCCAGGTGAGTGGCAAGCCAGGTGAGTGGCATCCCAGGTGAGTGGCAACCCAGGTGAGTGGCAAGCCAGGTGAGTGGCATCCCAGGTGAGTGGCATCCCAGGTGAGTGGCAACCCAGGTGAGTGGCAAGCCAGGTGAGTGGCATCCCAGGTGAGTGGCATCCCAGGTGAGTGGCAACCCAGGTGAGTGGCAAGCCAGGTGAGTGGCATCCCAGGTGAGTGGCATCCAAGGTGAGTGGCAACCCAGGTGAGTGGCATCCCAGGTGAGTGGCATCCAAGGTGAGTGGCAAGCCAGGTGAGTGGCAACCCAGGTGAGTGGCAAGCCAGGTGAGTGGCAACCCAGGTGAGTGGCATCCCAGGTGAGTGGCAACCCAGGTGAGTGGCATCCAAGGTGAGTGGCAAGCCAGGTGAGTGGCAACCCAGGTGAGTGGCAAGCCAGGTGAGTGGCAACCCAGGTGAGTGGCATCCCAGGTGAGTGGCAACCCAGGTGAGTGGCATCCCAGGTGAGTGGCATCCCAGGTGAGTGGCAACCCAGGTGAGTGGCAAGCCAGGTGAGTGGCATCCCAGGTGAGTGGCATCCCAGGTGAGTGGCAACCCAGGTGAGTGGCATCCCAGGTGAGTGGCAAGCCAGGTGAGTGGCAAGCCAGGTGAGTGGCAAGCCAGGTGAGTGGCAACCCAGGTGAGTGGCATCCCAGGTGAGTGGCACCCAGGTGAGTGGCATCCCAGGTGAGTGGCATCCCAGGTGAGTGGCAACCCAGGTGAGTGGCATCCCAGGTGAGTGGCAACCCAGGTGAGTGGCATCCCAGGTGAGTGGCATCCCAGGTGAGTGGCAACCCAGGTGAGTGGCAAGCCAGGTGAGTGGCATCCCAGGTGAGTGGCAACCCAGGTGAGTGGCATCCCAGGTGAGTGGCAACCCAGGTGAGTGGCATCCCAGGTGAGTGGCATCCCAGGTGAGTGGCATCCCAGGTGAGTGGCAACCCAGGTGAGTGGCATCCCAGGTGAGTGGCAACCCAGGTGAGTGGCATCCCAGGTGAGTGGCATCCCAGGTGAGTGGCATCCCAGGTGAGTGGCAACCCAGGTGAGTGGCATCCCAGGTGAGTGGCATCCCAGGTGAGTGGCAACCCAGGTGAGTGGCAAGCCAGGTGAGTGGCAAGCCAGGTGAGTGGCATCCCAGGTGAGTGGCAAGCCAGGTGAGTGGCATCCCAGGTGAGTGGCAACCCAGGTGAGTGGCAACCCAGGTGAGTGGCATCCCAGGTGAGTGGCATCCCAGGTGAGTGGCAACCCAGGTGAGTGGCAAGCCAGGTGAGTGGCATCCCAGGTGAGTGGCATCCCAGATGAGTGGCAACCCAGGTGAGTGGCAAGCCAGGTGAGTGGCATCCCAGGTGAGTGGCATCCAAGGTGAGTGGCAACCCAGGTGAGTGGCAAGCCAGGTGAGTGGCATCCCAGGTGAGTGGCAAGCCAGGTGAGTGGCACCCAGGTGAGTGGCAAGCCAGGTGAGTGGCAACCCAGGTGAGTGGCATCCCAGGTGAGTGGCAACCCAGGTGAGTGGCATCCCAGGTGAGTGGCAAGCCAGGTGAGTGGCATCCAGGTGAGTGGCAAGCCAGGTGAGTGGCAACCCAGGTGAGTGGCATCCCAGGTGAGTGGCATCCCAGGTGAGTGGCATCCCAGGTGAGTGGCATCCCAGGTGAGTGGCAACCCAGGTGAGTGGCAAGCCAGGTGAGTGGCAACCCAGGTGAGTGGCATCCCAGGTGAGTGGCATCCCAGGTGAGTGGCATCCCAGGTGAGTGGCAAGCCAGGTGAGTGGCAAGCCAGGTGAGTGGCATCCCAGGTGAGTGGCATCCCAGGTGAGTGGCATCCCAGGTGAGTGGCATCCCAGGTGAGTGGCAACCCAGGTGAGTGGCATCCCAGGTGAGTGGCAACCCAGGTGAGTGGCAAGCCAGGTGAGTGGCAACCCAGGTGAGTGGCAACCCAGGTGAGTGGCATCCCAGGTGAGTGGCATCCCAGGTGAGTGGCATCCCAGGTGAGTGGCATCCCAGGTGAGTGGCATCCCAGGTGAGTGGCAACCCAGGTGAGTGGCATCCCAGGTGAGTGGCAACCCAGGTGAGTGGCATCCCAGGTGAGTGGCATCCCAGGTGAGTGGCATCCCAGGTGAGTGGCATCCCAGGTGAGTGGCATCCCAGGTGAGTGGCAGCCAGGTGAGTGGCATCCCAGGTGAGTGGCAACCCAGGTGAGTGGCATCCCAGGTGAGTGGCATCCCAGGTGAGTGGCAACCCAGGTGAGTGGCATCCCAGGTGAGTGGCAAGCCAGGTGAGTGGCATCCCAGGTGAGTGGCAAGCCAGGTGAGTGGCATCTCAGGTGAGTGGCAAGCCAGGTGAGTGGCATCCCAGGTGAGTGGCAAGCCAGGTGAGTGGCATCCCAGGTGAGTGGCAAGCCAGGTGAGTGGCATCCCAGGTGAGTGGCATCCCAGGTGAGTGGCATCCCAGGTGAGTGGCAACCCAGGTGAGTGGCAAGCCAGGTGAGTGGCATCCCAGGTGAGTGGCAAGCCAGGTGAGTGGCATCCCAGGTGAGTGGCAAGCCAGGTGAGTGGCATCCCAGGTGAGTGGCAAGCCAGGTGAGTGGCATCCCAGGTGAGTGGCAAGCCAGGTGAGTGGCATCCCAGGTGAGTGGCATCCCAGGTGAGTGGCAAGCCAGGTGAGTGGCATCCCAGGTGAGTGGCATCCCAGGTGAGTGGCAAGCCAGGTGAGTGGCAAGCCAGGTGAGTGGCAACCCAGGTGAGTGGCAACCCAGGTGAGTGGCATCCCAGGTGAGTGGCAACCCAGGTGAGTGGCATCCCAGGTGAGTGGCATCCCAGGTGAGTGGCAAGCCAGGTGAGTGGCAACCCAGGTGAGTGGCAAGCCAGGTGAGTGGCATCCCAGGTGAGTGGCATCCCAGGTGAGTGGCAACCCAGGTGAGTGGCATCCCAGGTGAGTGGCAACCCAGGTGAGTGGCATCCCAGGTGAGTGGCATCCCAGGTGAGTGGCATCCCAGGTGAGTGGCATCCCAGGTGAGTGGCATCCCAGGTGAGTGGCATCCCAGGTGAGTGGCAACCCAGGTGAGTGGCATCCCAGGTGAGTGGCATCCCAGGTGAGTGGCAACCCAGGTGAGTGGCATCCCAGGTGAGTGGCAACCCAGGTGAGTGGCAATCCCAGGTGAGTGGCAAGCCAGGTGAGTGGCAAGCCAGGTGAGTGGCATCCCAGGTGAGTGGCATCCCAGGTGAGTGGCAAGCCAGGTGAGTGGCATCCCAGGTGAGTGGCAACCCAGGTGAGTGGCAAGCCAGGTGAGTGGCATCCCAGGTGAGTGGCAACCCAGGTGAGTGGCATCCCAGGTGAGTGGCATCCCAGGTGAGTGGCAAGCCAGGTGAGTGGCACCCCAGGTGAGTGGCATCCCAGGTGAGTGGCATCCCAGGTGAGTGGCATCCCAGGTGAGTGGCATCCCAGGTGAGTGGCAAGCCAGGTGAGTGGCATCCCAGGTGAGTGGCAAGCCAGGTGAGTGGCATCCCAGGTGAGTGGCATCCCAGGTGAGTGGCAAGCCAGGTGAGTGGCATCCCAGGTGAGTGGCATCCCAGGTGAGTGGCAAGCCAGGTGAGTGGCATCCCAGGTGAGTGGCATCCCAGGTGAGTGGCATCCCAGGTGAGTGGCAACCCAGGTGAGTGGCAAGCCAGGTGAGTGGCAACCCAGGTGAGTGGCATCTCAGGTGAGTGGCAACCCAGGTGAGTGGCTTCCCAGGTGAGTGGCAACCCAGGTGAGTGGCAAGCCAGGTGAGTGGCAACCCAGGTGAGTGGCATCCCAGGTGAGTGGCAACCCAGGTGAGTGGCATCCAAGGTGAGTGGCAAGCCAGGTGAGTGGCAACCCAGGTGAGTGGCAAGCCAGGTGAGTGGCAAGCCAGGTGAGTGGCATCCCAGGTGAGTGGCAACCCAGGTGAGTGGCATCCCAGGTGAGTGGCATCCCAGGTGAGTGGCAACCCAGGTGAGTGGCATCCCAGGTGAGTGGCAACCCAGGTGAGTGGCATCCCAGGTGAGTGGCAACCCAGGTGAGTGGCATCCCAGGTGAGTGGCAAGCCAGGTGAGTGGCAACCCAGGTGAGTGGCAACCCAGGTGAGTGGCATCCCAGGTGAGTGGCATCCCAGGTGAGTGGCATCCCAGGTGAGTGGCATCCCAGGTGAGTGGCATCCCAGGTGAGTGGCAACCCAGGTGAGTGGCATCCCAGGTGAGTGGCATCCCAGGTGAGTGGCAACCCAGGTGAGTGGCATCCCAGGTGAGTGGCAACCCAGGTGAGTGGCAACCCAGGTGAGTGGCATCCCAGGTGAGTGGCATCCCAGGTGAGTGGCATCCCAGGTGAGTGGCATCCCAGGTGAGTGGCAAGCCAGGTGAGTGGCAACCCAGGTGAGTGGCAAGCCAGGTGAGTGGCATCCCAGGTGAGTGGCATCCCAGGTGAGTGGCATCCCAGGTGAGTGGCAAACCCAGGTGAGTGGCATCCCAGGTGAGTGGCAACCCAGGTGAGTGGCATCCCAGGTGAGTGGCAAGCCAGGTGAGTGGCAACCCAGGTGAGTGGCAATCCCAGGTGAGTGGCATCCCAGGTGAGTGGCAACCCAGGTGAGTGGCATCCCAGGTGAGTGGCAAGCCAGGTGAGTGGCATCCCAGGTGAGTGGCAAGCCAGGTGAGTGGCATCCCAGGTGAGTGGCAAGCCAGGTCAGTGGCATCCCAGGTGAGTGGCAAGCCAGGTGAGTGGCATCCCAGGTGAGTGGCAACCCAGGTGAGTGGCAAGCCAGGTGAGTGGCATCCCAGGTGAGTGGCAAGCCAGGTGAGTGGCAACCCAGGTGAGTGGCAAGCCAGGTGAGTGGCATCCCAGGTGAGTGGCAAGCCAGGTGAGTGGCATCCCAGGTGAGTGGCAAGCCAGGTGAGTGGCATCCCAGGTGAGTGGCAACCCAGGTGAGTGGCAAGCCAGGTGAGTGGCATCCCAGGTGAGTGGCAACCCAGGTGAGTGGCATCCAAGGTGAGTGGCAAGCCAGGTGAATGGCAACCCAGGTGAGTGGCAAGCCAGGTGAGTGGCATCCCAGGTGAGTGGCAACCCAGGTGAGTGGCAAGCCAGGTGAGTGGCATCCCAGGGGAGTGGCAAGCCAGGTGAGTGGCAACCCAGGTGAGTGGCAAGCCAGGTGAGTGGCATCCCAGGTGAGTGGCATCCCAGGTGAGTGGCAACCCAGGTGAGTGGCAAGCCAGGTGAGTGGCATCCCAGGTGAGTGGCAAGCCAGGTGAGTGGCATCCCAGGTGAGTGGCAACCCAGGTGAGTGTCAAGCCAGGTGAGTGGCATCCCAGGCGAGTGGCATCCCAGGTGAGTGGCATCCCAGGTGAGTGGCAACCCAGGTGAGTGGCATCCCAGGTGAGTGGCATCCCAGGTGAGTGGCATCCCAGGTGAGTGCCAAGCCAGGTGAGTGGCATCCCAGGTGAGTGGCATCCCAGGTGAGTGTCAAGCCAGGTGAGTGGCATCCCAGGTGAGTGGCATCCCAGGTGAGTGCCAAGCCAGGTGAGTGGCATCCCAGGTGAGTGGCAACCCAGGTGAGTGTCAAGCCAGGTGAGTGGCATCCCAGGTGAGTGGCAACCCAGGTGAGTGGCAACCCAGGTGAGTGGCAACCCAGGTGAGTGGCAAGCCAGGTGAGTGGCACCCCAGGTGAGTGGCATCCCAGGTGAGTGGCAACCCAAGTGAGTGGCAACTCAGGCAAGTGGCAACCCAGGTGAGTGGCAACCAAGGTGAGTGGCAACCCAGGTGAGTGGGGAGTTCATTGATCAGTGACTCAATACTTCAATGGCAGTTTAAAAATAAACAACCTCATGGCCCAGTTAAACAGGTCTGCCTGACTTTTAATGCACACAGTGTTGGTGGAACACCTCCTCGGAGCCTCTCTGCGATCAGGCTTCTTAGAGTGCTGGGCATGTACCAGAGCCACACTTGAGTTTTACGGCCCTAATCAGTGACGACACCTGAAGGCATGAAAACACCAGGCCAGGCCATCAAATTAATGACACACACAAGGAAAATAAACACCTGCGGCCGGTGGAGAAGACTAACATCCAAAATATTTAATTTGCCAAGTTGTTCAGTTCCTCAATGAACTTTTCATAACTACCTGCTTTTATGGCAGTGATTTGTTTTTAGTGCATTACAATGTTTTCAAGCAGGACACTAAATTGCCGTAGCATGCATGGGGGTGTAAGAAAACAATTGCCTGGCTAAGAATGGCCTAGCTCAACAAATTGAAATACTATAGTTATCTGATTGAGGCATTATTCACAACAAATCAAACAACCAACGATTTCTGTCACATCAAAAGCTTCACGACGATGTGGACCTACTGTACATAGAGCATGTCAAGTCAAAGGCCTATTGTGTTTTATGTTAGCTTAGATCTCTGAGGATAGCATATCCATCACACATCACCAAGCCACATGTCCATTCCAGGTTCCATCATATATTCCATCACCTGATGGCAGGCAGGCGAATTAATTAATGAAACAAGCAAGCAAGCCAGCCAGCCAGCCCCCACTTCAGGCCTGGAAGGAGCAATCTATCCAGTGTTCTCTGGATGTGATGTGGCAGGCTGACAGACAGAGGCCTAGCCGAGTGTCTACAGGGGAGCGAGGCTTCGATTTCAGTGCTAGAGCCCCCCCCCCCACACAATAAACAGAATGCACACAAAAAAACGGAATATACACACAATAAACAGAATGTACACTATAAACAGAATGTGCACAATAAACAGAATGTACACAATAACAGAATACACACAATAAACAGAATCAACAGAATGTACACAATAAACAGAATGTACACAATAAACAGAAAAAAGAGAATAAACACAATAAACAGAATGTACACAATAAACAGAATCAACAGAATGTACACAATAAACAGAATCAACAGAATGTACACAATAAACAGAATCAACAGAATGTACACAATAAAGAGAAAAAAGAGAATAAACACAATAATCAGAATGTACACAATAAACATAATGTACACAATAATCAGAATGTAAACAGAATAACACAATAAACAGAATACACACAATAAATAAAAAATGAATAAACAGAATGAATAAACACAATAAACAGAATAAAAATAATGTACACAATAAACAGAATAAACAGAATGTACACAATAAACAGAATAAAGAGAATAAACACAATAATCAGAATGTGAACAGAATGTACACAATAAACAGAATGTACACAATAAACATAATGTACACAATAAACAGAATGTACACAATAAACAGAATAAACAGGATTCACAATAAACAGAATGTACACAATAATCAGAATGTACACAATAAACAGAATGTAAACACAATAAACAGAATAAACAGAATAAACAACAATAAACAGAAATAATAAACAGAATGTAAACAATAAACAGAATAAACAGAATGTACACAATAAACAGAATGTACACAATAAACAGAATGTACACAATAAACAGAATAAACAGAATGTACACAATAAACAGAATGTATACAATAAACAAAATGTACACAATAAACAGAATAAACAGAATGTACACAATAAACAGAATAAACAGAATTTTCACAATAAACAGAATGTACACAATAAACAGAATGTACACAATAAACAGAATAAACAATCTACACAATAAACAGAATAAACAGAATGTTCACAATAAACAGAATGTACACAATAAACAGAATGTACACAATAAACAGAATAAACACAATAAACAGAATGTACACAATAAACAGAATGTACACAATAAACACAATAAACAGAATGTTCACAATAAACAGAGTGTACACAATAAACAGAATAAACAGAATGTTCACAATAAACAGAATGTACACAATAAACACAATAAACAGAATGTACACAATAAACGTAATATACGGACAGATTGTATAAACAATGAATTTACACAAATTGTGGAACACGATAATAGTCTTTGAGATGATGTGTATAATGAAAACCGCTATGTAAAAATCTATTATTGGCCCAAGGGCCAGGTTTACCAGTTGGACGTAAGCGGGTCGTAACTCTTTGTCCAACGTAAAATGTGCTCTACACCGGACCTGTTGCACTACCTGGACGTAAACCCTTCTAAGTGTTACGCCTGGTAAGGAGTCACTGGCTTTTGGTTGGAAATAGCTATAGGCCACTACGCGAGTGAAGAGCAATGTAATTTACATAGCCTAACATGCTAACAAAATGTTCTGATCAGTCCTGCTAATAGATGATCCAACTCGACTAATGGTGATGAACACTCACCTCAACTTAACTAACATTCCCCAGCCTAATGTTAACCAAATAACCAAATCGAGATTCAGTGAAAACTGAAATCTGTCATTGATTGACGTCTCAAAGGAGACGGTGCTATCCCAATCCTGAAATGATCAACTACAGCGCTATTGCTTTACATTTATTATAATGGTTGGATGACTTAGGAAGTTTCAGTTAGGAATCATTTGATACTACATGCCTTCAATTGCATTAGCCTCTCAATGCAATATTTTCGAAATACAGTGATATTTATTTCCACAGTAAGTCTTTATGGATCCATCCAGTAGTGGTTAAGAACACATGAATGCATGGTGGTTGGCTATGCAAAGTGACGGGCAAGGAGATATGAATTGCCATGAGGATGGTAACAGCTTAGTAATGGGCGCTGCCAAACAACCACTATTATGAAATATCAAATCTCATGAACGTGCATTGCTTACACCAGACTTAGCTATGACTAGTCTTCTTTTTGGTTGGTGCAACAGGTATAAACTCTGATAAATCAATCAAATGTATTTATAAAGCCCTTTTTACATCAGCCGATGTCACAAAGTGCTGTACAGAAACCCGGCCTAAAACCCCAAACAGCAAGCAATGCAGATGTAGAAGCACAGTGGCTAGGAAAAAGGCAGGAACCTAGGAAGAAACCTAGAGAGGAACCAGGCTCTGAGGGGTGGCCAGTCCTCTTCTGGCTGTGGTGGGTAGAGAGGAACCAGGCTCTGAGGGGTGGCCAGTCCTCTTCTGGCTGAGGGGTGGCCAGTCCTCTTCTGGTGGGTGGGTAAAGAGGAACCAGGAACCAGGCTCTGAGGGGTAGCCAGTCCTCTTCTGGCTGTGGCCAGTCCTCTTCTGGTGGGTAGAGAGGAACCAGGCTCTGAGGGGTGGCCAGTCCTCTTCTGGCTGTAGAGAGGAACCAGGCTCTGAGGGGTGGCCAGTCCTCTTCTGGGGTAGTGGGAGAGAGGAACCAGGCTCTGAGGGGGTGGCCAGTCCTCTTCTGGCTGTGGTGGGTGGCCAAAGAGGAACCAGGCTCTGAAAGGGATGGCCAGTCCTCTTTCTGGCTGTGGCTGTGGGTAGAGAGGAACCAGGCTATGAGGGGTGGCCAGTCCTCTTCTGGCTGTGGTGGGTAGAGAGGAACCAGGCTCTGAGGGGTGGCCAGTCCTCTTCTGGCTGTGGTGGGTAGAGAGGAACCAGGCTCTGAGGGGTGGCCAGTCCTCTTCTGGCTGTGGTGGGTAGAGAGGAACCAGGCTATGAGGGGTGGCCAGTCCTCTTCTGGCTGTGGTGGGTAGAGAGGAACCAGGCTCTGAGGGGTGGCCAGTCCTCTTCTGGCTGTGGTGGGTAGAGAGGAACCAGGCTGGTGGGTAGAGAGGAGGCTCTGAGGGGTGGCCAGTCCTCTTCTGGCTGTGGTGGGTAGAGAGGAACCAGGCTATGAGGCTCTGGGGTGGCCAGTCCTCTTCTGGCTGTGGTGGGTAGAGAGGAACCAGGCAGGGGTGGGCTCTGAGAGGAACCAGGCTCTGAGGGGTGGCCAGTCCTCTTCTGGCTGTGGTGGGTAGAGAGGAACCAGGCTCTGAGGAGTGGCCAGTCCTCTTCTGGCTGTGCCGGGTGGGTAGAGAGGAACCAGGCTCTGAGGGGTGGCCAGTCCTCTTCTGGCTCTGCTGGGTGGAGATTATAACAGTCAAATAAAATGAATCACAATGGTTGTAGATAGTGCAATAGCTACGACCGACCTAGCGTTCAACCTAAAGTCCAAGCCTGGGTAGGGGGTTCTACTAAGCAAACATATGAAACTGTTTTAATTAAGAGGGTCATACCAAGGATCATTAAGCTATTTGATTTTCAATTTTAGGACCCCTTTAGGAATAAAAAAAATTATATAAAAAAAATCATTTGATGAAACATTGTATTTGGCGTTACTGCTATTAGCCCATAGAAACACATTGAATAACGTATTCATACATGGAAAAACAGATAGTCCCAAAAATGGTAAAAAACTATATTTTTTTTTTTACGCCCAATGGTGCAACCGGCTCCAGAGGTTCATTCCAATGCCTGGAATTTATAATGGCATTCACATGGTTATTCCAGCTAGAGAATTCAATCATGAAGTAAGCTGTTCATCAAAGGATGAAGCTGGAGATTTGCTTACAGAGGAGCCACAGTATGTAGGCTACACAGATATACTGTGTTCGTGGGAGCGTGACCTTTACATAAATTAACTAGGATGATGATCCCCATTTCAGAGTTACCCTTTACATAGCAGTCTCCGTGGACTGCTTTAAACTAAACCCAACAGATTGGATATAAAATGTTGCTTAATGCCCATAAAGTTGAATGCTCAACAGATCTGTGAGAGGGCTTTCAACTATAGCTGAAACAACCAGCAGCAAGATCCATGTAAATGAGGTCAGCCACTGAGGCTCCACGCAGGGATAATGCCTTGAATGATAGTCCAGTCTCTGGATTAGCAAAAGAAGAAAACACTTTCCTCCCTTCAATGCCTTCGAAACAGGCAACTTCTCCTCAGTCCATATCTCAAACAGAGCTGCGGGTCTTTCAGGGGTGCTGGTTTCAGGATGCTAGCCGCAGGAGGCAAACTCAGGATCAACAAACAAACCAGGATGCTAGCTACAGGAGGCAACGCAGGATCAACAAACAAACCAGGCCGAGGCAGAACAGACACTTTGCAGTGGACCTCCTCCTGCTCTGTACGGATTCATTCACACTATATGCGGGCGAGAGGCGTGCGCTGTTGAAAGTCATCTGTGTCCTGTGGAGGTTGGGGGAGGTTGTTCGGCAGCCCCCCCACCCCATACACGCCACCTGCACCATGGTGGTGCAGCATGTCGACTGCAGACGACGCTATGACAATGGAACAGGTGTCTCTGCTATTATATTGTACACAAGGCCTTTTGGGTCACCTCTGTCAATCCCAAATCCTTGCTGAAAGGCATCAATCACGCTCAAAGAATTAGCAGTATCAGCCTTCCCTGTGGCCTCAATTAGTCTCTCTCAGTCAAGAGTTCAGAGCTGGTATCAGAGCTGGTATCAGAGCTGGTATCAGAGCTAGTTCAGTCTTTAATATCATTAAAGGTGAAGACTGTTATTTTATCAAATCAATTCTCTGTAATTATTATTACGTGATTAAACTGATCATGTACATGGCACCCTGGAAAATGTTCAGATTACGAATTTTCTGAGTATAACTATTCTGATAAGTTCATATCTGATCAATTAGTCTTCTATTAATGAATTATTATTATTACCTTTGTCAGTCTCATCTGAACGTTGTAAGGTGTTGGTTATCTGCTTCAACCCAGCCTTTACTATAAATCATCCATATACCAATTGGCTCAATTATTTATTAACTAACTAATTAAACAATTACAGAATATACAATACATAATAACATTATACCATCCCTGGTGGACTAAACAAAAACAGTTTGGTTATAACATGATAGATTCAGAGACAAGAGAAGGGGTTTTGGAAGGAAGACTAAGGGACTTTATCGGACCTGGGAAGCTATTCTCACATAAATACATATGCCACTAACGATCGCTCATTCGGAAAAGCAATGCATTGTATTTACGTGAAGCTGGTGATGTGATTCTCTGGTTTGCCCTGTCCTTTGTCGAATCTTCCAGGTCATTGTGTCGTCACGTGGTCTGAAAGGTTCATCTCACTGGAGATTCGTTCACGTCGGTCAGTGTTCTCGTAGTAGATGTGCTACCTTTCCAGCTGCAGTCTGTTAGGCTGTCATCTAGGACTCACTTCTTGTTGAGTGATCAATAGTTCAGAGTTCATACCATTTCACGTGTAGAGCAAGCTCTCACGTTTCCTGGCCTGTAGGTTGACATTAGAAATTAGCCCTTTTAAACGTGAGGACAAGTCCTCCTGTTATTTGGAACTTAGGTGACTTTGGGTCACGGGGGCTTTTATAGAAATGTAGAAAAGGGGTTGGTTCATCATTTCCAACCAATGCCTATTCACTTGGGCGTGGCTACTGACTTAGTTCAATTTGACAGGAAAGATGATTTTCTCATTTTAAAAGTTCAATTTACATCATTTAGCAAATAGTTTTATCTTTACTCATTCATTTGATACAATAATTAGATGCAAACCACATAACTGAGGCACCTGTATAAACAGAGTTAGGGTAATGTGGCTGTATTGCCTTTCATGAGGTCACAAATATGTGAACATGGTTCTCAAATTCTGGGATGGAGAAGAATTGGGCGGGAGGATCCCTTTGTCTTACTGTGAAACTCTCTCTCCATACTGCATGGCCAGGGAGAGTCTCTTTATGGAATTTATAATGTGGGGGTTAAGTTGTGAAAATTCCCCCCCATCCTAGCAGGAGAGGGGGGGGTGTTGTTCATATCTCTTCTAGCCAATTCACTGAAAGGGCTAGCGTCATGACAGCTGGTATCGAGGAAAAACCTGCACTGTTCTTTCCTCTCCTTCTCTAGCTGTTATGCCACTGTAAAAAAAATATTGGCCTAACAAGTGCCAAGAAGAATTACCCTGGCTGTCACACTCTCTGATATAGTAGGCCGACACATCAGCAGAGGATTACAAAAGAAGGCCAAAAAGTCCAACAAAGTTACCCTAGAAATTGCCAAGCAATGGTGTCCGAGAGAGAATTGGAATGTTGAGCCTCTGTCACAGTATTAAACGGTTAGACTATAAACTGAAATCAAAGTTAGAGGGCCTTCAAAAAGGCAACCAGCGCTGGGCAGGCAAGCCCAAGTGTGTTTTGGGGATGAGGCTAAAGGTTATATTGCTTTCCCACCTTCTTTTCCTCCGTTCACTTTGTTCTTCTCCGTCTTGAGAGTGAGGACAGGTGTCGTGAGCGGGTTGTCTGTCCTCTTGCCGTGCACTGATCAAACTCTCGTTAGTGGAATTTGTTTGATGTTCCCCGACAGTGAGAGTAATGAGTTGGTGGCTGAAGCAGAGTAGATGTGACAGGGATCTTCTTGATAGTGCCTGAGTGCATATAGTATGTCTGTTTCCCTGCCTTCTGTGCTTTCAGTTGCCTCAAACATACCTTTGACTTTGACTCAGCTGGATGTCAGGCAAGCAGTTAAGAGCAGACTCCTCTGTGGAATTGCATTGGAGCTCATGCAAGCTAATGGAGGCTTTCAGGTATATTACAAATATACAGATGTAGGATCTTAATTTGATCACTATGTTGTTGCTGAGGAAATACAAACTATTCAAGGTTTAAAAAGTCTTCTGAAGTTTGTAATTTCCAACATAAAATGTCAGATTTGATTTCCCCTAATGAAAAATGTATCAACCCCTAAAAATCTGGCCACATAAACATTTTAAAATGTCCTGTTGCTGCATGATCATTTTCCTGCTGTAGCGGACTGTCTCAAATTATGACCATACATCTGTGTCAGCACTCCAACACCAGTAAAATAAAAAATGAAATGACACAGTTGAAGTCAGAACTTTACATACAATACATTTAAACTCAGTTTTTCACAATTCCTGACATTTAATCCAAGTAAACACATCCCTGTTTAGGTCAGTTAGGATCACCACTTCATTTTAAGAATGTGAAATGTCAGAATAATAGTAGAGAGAATGATTTATTTCAGCTTTTATTTCTTTCATCACACCCCAGTGGGTCAGAAGTTTACATACACTCAATTAGTATTTGACAGCATTCCCTGTAAATTGTTTAACTTGGGTCAAACATTTCAGGTAGCTTTCCACAAGCTTCCCACAATAAGTTGGGTGAATTTTGGCCCATTCCTCCTGACAGAGCTTTTTGCCACAACTTTGGAAGTATGCTTGGGATCATTGTCCATTTGGAAGACCTATTTGCGAACAAGCTTTAAACTTCCTGACTGATGTGTTCAGATATTACTTTAGTATATCCACATAATTTTCATCCTTCATGATGCCATCTATTTTGTGAAGTGCACCAGTCCCTCCTGCAGCAAAGCACCCCCACAACATGATGCTGCCACCCCCGTGCTTTATGTTTGGGATGTTGTTCTTCGGCTTGCAAGCCTCCCCCTTTTCCTCCAAACATAGCAATGGTCATTATGGCCAAACAGTTCTATTTTTGTTTCATCAGACCAGAGGACATTTCTCCAAAAAGCGCAATCTTTGTCCCCATGTGCAGTTGCAAACCGTAGTCTGGCTTTTTTATGGCAGTTTTGGAGCAGTGGCTTCTTCCTTGCTGAGTGGCCTTTCAGGTTATGTCGATATAGGACTCGTTTTACTGTATATATAGATACTTTTGTACCTGTTTCTTCCAGCATCTTCACAAGGTCCTTTGCTGTTGTTCTGAGATTGATTTGCACTTTTTTCACCAAAGTATGTTCATCTCTAGGAGACAGAAAACGTCTCCTTCCTGAGCGGTATGATGGCTGGTGGCCCCATGGTGTTTATACTTGCGTACTATTGTTTGTACAGATGAACGTGGTACCTTCAGGCATCTGGAAATTGCTCCCAAGGATGAACCAGACTTGTGGAGGTCTACAAAAAAAAAATGATTGGATGATTTCTTTTGATTTTCACATGATGTCACGCAAAGTGGCACTGAGTTTGAAGGTAGGCCTTGAAATACATCCTCAGGTACACCTCCAATTGACTCAAATGATGTCAATTAGACTATCAGAAGCTTCTGAAGCCATGACATCAATATCTGGATTTTTTTTCCAAGCTGTTTAAAGGCACAGTCAACTTAGTGTATGTAAACTGGCCCACTGGAATTGTGATACAGTGAATTATAAGTGAAATAATCTGTCTGTAAACAATTTGGAAAAATTACTTAAGTCATTGACAAAGTAGATGTCCTTTCCAACCTGCCAGTACTATAGTGTGTTAATTAGAAATGTGTGGAGTGTTTGAAAAATGAGTTTTAATGACTGCAACCTGAGTGTATGTAAACTTCCGTCTTCAACTGTATCTGAAAATGCATGATCAATGATGTTTACTGATCATGAAAAGCATCCAGTTTTCTGCTGTATAACTCTGATGATAGAGCTAAATGTGCGCAATTGTTTTCCATGGAATAATTGGAAAGTAGTAGTTTGGACTACTCTTCAAGAAGTGATCATATTACAACCAAATAGTTGTAACATGTATTTGACAATCCCTTGAAAACAGCAGTTGTCAATGTTTTTTTTAGCAGAGCTGGGAGTCTCCATGACCCACGGCAAGAAAATGGAACGTTCTGCACCTTACTGTGACGTTTATTGATAACAACATATCAATATTCTTTGGGTGTTGGACATATTGGTCAATAATGTCAAAATAGGATCAATCACAGTAGGATATTGAACACGCGTATCATCAACTCCCTGATTGAATTGGTGAATAAACGAGGCTAATTGCAGTGGAGACAATTATTAGCAGAGCATTTAGCTTACAAGGACAACTCAATTCAGACAACCTGGCTCATCATACTACTTAGCCTCAAGGACACCACTATGGGAAGAGAGGAAATCATCTATTACAACAAACCTATTCACATTATTTAATATTTTAGACTGCACACTCATTGTTATTGGAGAGTGGTACTTGGAATGGAGGAACATTCTGTGAATGTGATAGGCCTACAGCCTCCACCTGGCTTTGTCAACCGGATAGTGTTTATGTATGTCCTCTGTATTTCCTCATGAGATATTTCACTTCTGAGAAGAAATGGTGTTTTGCAGCGGCAATAAATGTCTATTAAAGCCATCTAATAAAATGCAAGCAGGTCTTCAAGGAGAATAGCAAACGGGGCCGTCATAATTGCAAACCGAAGCTAAGCTCCAAAAAACCCCACAAAGGCATGACTACAGTACCTTATAAGGTAATAATGGAATGGCTTTGGCAAGCATTTTCCACTGGTGGCTGCAGCTGCCAGACGGTCTTTGTGCAATGTAGAAAAAGGTCACAGCGGTTACAGCAATCATAGAAATAGAATGAATAGAAACGGCATCTCCATTCAAGTCAATGATGGGATAATGGGTGAACCGGCAGCCATTTTGTGTGTACCCTTGTCAGGAAGTATAATCAGGAAGTTTACCCTTCAATCTGTGCTGTGATTTGTTGAGTCAACTCAACTGACATTACAAAAAATACATTCCATTGCATGAACCACATCAGTTAATATTATTTTCATGGACATTCTGCATTACCATGGCAATCCAGCATCAGTTGATAGAACATTCCAAAATACCATGGAAATTATTGCTTCACAATACCAGGCAGCAATTGAAGTGTACCCATGACTTTAGTCAAAAGTGACAGGGTTGGAGCTTCCAAGCCTGTTCTATTCATTCTATTTCGAGGTCAGCAATCACATACTTCAGAAGCCAAGCTATCTATTCATCTTTAAACGCACATTTAATGTGCAATTGAACTACAAAGCACTGAGAAAAAATACAGCCATGAAATCATGGAGACCTAAAGGGATTGTGTGCGAGTCTATATCAGTGGTGTTAAACATACTTGCGAGCCCATCCAAACCAGCAAATGCAGAATTGTTCAATTGACATTAAAATGAACTAAACCAAATTGAAACTGTAGAAATGTTAATGGACATACATGTATAGTCTCTTTACTCTGTCCAGATTGATAACAGTCATTTATAGTCTCTTTACTCTGTCCAGATTGATAACAGTCATTTATAGTCTCTTCACTCTGTCCAGATTGATAACAGTCATTTATAGTCTCTTCACCCTGTCCAGATTGATAACAGTCATTTATAGTCTCTTTACTCTGTCCAGATTGATAACAGTCATTTATAGTCTCTTCACTCTGTCCAGATTGATAACAGTCATTTATAGTCTCTTCACCCTGTCCAGATTGATAACAGTCATTTATAGTCTCTTCACTCTGTCCAGATTGATAACAGTCATTTATAGTCTCTTCACTCTGTCCAGATTGATAACAGTCATTCATAGTCTCTTCACTCTGTCCAGCTTGATAACAGTTATTGAAATGAAAGCTAGACAGTCAGGGACCATCACAAATTCCAAAAGAGAAGGATTTCTTTATTAATGCAATTAAGACGGGGAGAAAATATAACACATTTTTAGTGCGGACCTCTGTGAAGACCGAATGCGGCCTGCGGGGCGAACGTTTGACACCCCTGATCAAGATGGTCTAGCCTATTTTCAACACTAATTAATGGTTAAATGTTGCTCTTTCAAATTTAAAAAGGAGGCCAATACGAAAAAAAAGGTTCGAGAAAATATCCATGACAATTTTGTGTCACCCAGTCAAGGACCTCCAGCCCCAGTGACTGATCAATATAGGCACTATCATGAATATAGTTTATTATTACTCAACATCATTTTATCCACAACTACACTGTCAATTTGATCTCTCAGGTGAATACAGGGCTCAGGTATCAATTTGATCTCTCAGGTGAATACAGGGCTCAGGTATCAATTTGATCTCTCAGGTGAATACAGGGATCAGGTATCAGTTTAATCTCTCAGGTGAATACAGGGATCAGGTATCAGTTTAATCTCTCAGGTGAATACAGGGCTCAGGTATCAGTTTGATCTCTCAGGTGAATACAGGGCTCAGGTATCAGTTTGATCTCTCAGGTGAATACAGGGCTCAGGTATCAGTTTGATCTCACAGGTGAATACAGGGATCAGGTATCAGTTTAATCTCGCAGGTGAATACAGGGATCAGGTATCAGTTTGATCTCTCAGGTGAATACAGGGATCAGGTATCAGTTTGATCTCTCAGGTGAATACAGGGCTCAGGTATCAGTTTGATCTCTCAGGTGAATACAGGGCTCAGGTATCAGTTTGATCTCGCAGGTGAATACAGGGATCAGGTATCAGTTTAATCTCGCAGGTGAATACAGGGATCAGGTATCAGTTTAATCTCTCAGGTGAATACAGGGCTCAGGTATCAGTTTGATCTCTCAGGTGAATACAGGGATCAGGTATCAGTTTGATCTCTCAGGTGAATACAGGGCTCAGGTATCAGTTTGATCTCTCAGGTGAATACAGGGATCAGGTATCAGTTTGATCTCTCAGGTGAATACAGGGCTCAGGTATCAGTTTGATCTCGCAGGTGAATACAGGGCTCAGGTATCAGTTTGATCTCTCAGGTGAATACAGGGCTCAGGTATCAGTTTGATCTCGCAGGTGAATACAGGGCTCAGGTATCAGTTTGATCTCGCAGGTGAATACAGGGCTCAGGTATCAGTTTGATCTCGCAGGTGAATACAGGGCTCAGGTATCAGTTTAATCTCTCAGGTGAATACAGGGCTCAGGTATCAATTTGATCTCTCTGGTGAAATGTGCTACGAGGGGCCTACCTCTTTTTTGTGTGTGTGTGTGTGTGTGTGTGTGTGTGTGTGTGTGTGTGTGTGTGTGTGTGTGTGTGTGTGTGTGTGTGTGTGTGTGTGTGTGTGTGTGTTTCTCTTGTTCTCAACAAGACACTGAATTGAAGATTTAGGCTAGGCCACAAAGAAAGAATATCAGAAACGTAATCATGGCCAAGACAAAAATACAGTGCAGGTGTTTTTGTTCTCCCTCCAAATCAATGGTATCTTTTGTCATGAATAAGACTCTAACACTGAGTCCCGAATAAGACTCTAACACTGAACATAACAGTTTTTTCACTTTCTCACACAGAAGGCGACGACCTCCTACCAGAATACAAATTGACTTTTTCTTTAAGCGCAAGGATGAATCACAGAGAAAAGGAACAGTGCAGTGCCCGGGTATTGATTCAGTTTCTATGGCCACAAATACTTTACAGCATAATACGCCTATGCTTCAAGCCCATTCCTTTTTAAGGCTCCAAATGGCCTTGCCATTATCGACAAATCACTGCTCTCTCTGGTGGAGCGATATGTCAGTGACCAACAGGGAAAAGAGCAGTACCAACATACCAGCCAACCCTCCCAAAAATGTAGTAGTAATAGTTTCCCCCCAGGATTTAGGCTAAAGTCTAGGCGGTATTCTGGTTCTCTTCAGGCATTGATTCTCTTGAAAGATGTCAAAAATGTATGGGGCTAAAATTGGCCTCTTCCTGAATGTGCTTGATGGGGGATTTGTTTATGACCTTCAGCGAGAGGAGGAAGTCAATGAAGGCTCTCATCCTCACTTCAGCGGCATGGGCAACTTGACAGAGGGGCAGCAGGCCAACTCCCAGGATTTGCTGTTGTCATCACAACTGAAGTGCTGGGCGCTGTTTATCGTTTAATTAAGTGCTGCATACATATTACGAGGCAATAACTGCAAGTAACCTTTTGGCTCCATTGGGAAGAAAACGAAATGTTTCAAACTATGCAAGATAAGAAAGTCAGACGCACCCGAGGAAAGATTGTAAAACCGTTCTGTGAATGTAAGAGGTGAGCTGACATGTCAATGTATACAATGCTGATCAACCCATAACACACTTACTTAATTGCACACAATGTCCATACCATCTACAAGGGAAAGTGGATCGATATAGCCAGCTGGTATGAAGCATATAGCCTACAGTTAAATCTCAGGGCTAATGCCTAGCCTTTTCAATTGGTCTGTTTTTTTTTCACAAAACACTGAGACGGCTGTTTGTCTAAATCTCCCACTATAATCTACTTCCTGGCTCTGAAGATGGGTTTATTTGACCAATCAATAGTACCTGTCAATTAGAACTGATGGGCTCTGAGAGTTATTACATTCTAGTACTGATACATATTCATGCCCCAGATGGACAGAAGTGGTCTGGGGGAGCCTGACTGTCTTTTCAAATGAAAAGACATACATACGAGAGAGTCTGAAAGGGTGGCTGTGAGGGTGTCAACGAGGTGCAGCTCCTGTCCTGCATCCTAAGATACAGGTTCATCTTCGGAGTGCTTACCTGCATTTTTGTTTTGCACTAGCTGAAGACATTTCTGAAAAAAAGCACACACCAGGCAATAATATTAACAAAAATACAGAATAATTTTTGCTCTTTGAAAGAGAAAAACTCTTTCAAATGGAATGAATCTGAATGACAGACAGAAAATGTCTAGCCAGTGCCTTTCTCCTTTTATCTTCCTCTCATTCTTCCGCTTACTCCTTTGAGGGTCAATTTCCAGGCTGCTGAATAATCCCTAGCTATATGCATTTATTTTGCTACTGTAGCATGTCTGAGTTCCTGCCAAACATAGGCCCACGTAACGGCAAAGGAATAGCGAGAGTCATTTCAGGAGGCCAGTGACTGGTTGCACCTTCATTCGATTAGCCCATTCATCCTACCAACTGTTACCTGATGGCAGAGAGTGTGTCTATAAGACTATGCATGACAGTGTAGAACAAAGCACAATGCAATCACAAAGCTGAACTTTTAGCACCACTTCAGTGGAGTTTTTTATGATGGCATGAGAGGCATTTTGATATGCCTAGTAGGTAGTAACTAGTCTGTCCTCCTGACTTCAGAGTCTGGAATGGCTCTTTGATGTTGTCAGCACAATGCATCTATAATGAAGAGGGCTGTGCTTTTACTTGTTGGCTGTCCTCTGTGTCTTTCTTACTCAAACATCCACAAGCACAGCCACACACAGCCCCGAGCGCTGTTCCCTTCCATTACAACAGTTGTGACAAGATGGAGTACAGCTACACCCGGACGTTACTTTTTGTATCAGATTAGGAGAGCATTTTAACTAACCCTAACCCTTTTCCTAACCTCAGCCTAATTCTCCTAACTAGCCACATTAATTCTCCTAACCTGCTTGGTAGGTTCTCCTAACCTGCTTGGTAGGTTCTCCTAACCTGCTTCGTACGTTCTCCTAACCTGCTTGGTTAGTTCTGCTAAACTGCTTGGTAGGTTCTCCTAACCTGCTACGTACGTTCTCCTAAACTGCTTGGTTAGTTCTGCTAAACTGCTTGGTACGTTCTCCTAACCTGCTTGGTAGGTTCTCCTAACCTGATACGTACGTTCTCCTAACCTGCTTGGTAGGTTCTCCTAACCTGCTTCGTACGTTCTCCTAATCTGCTTGGTTAGTTCTGCTAAACTGCTTGGTAGGTTCTCCTAGCCTGCTACGAAAAGTCACTTCCGGTCAAAGCTGTACCACCTAGTTAAAACCCATTACAACGGTTGGATTTTCAAATACAAACAATGAGTGGTCCCAACTCCCGAGCTGTAGAACCTTTTGAGGATCTGAGGATCCATGCAAAATCGTTTCAGTCTCCTGAGGGGGAATAGGTTGTCTTGCCCTCTTCACGACTGTCTTGGTGTGCTTGGACCATGTTAGTTTGTTGGTGATATGGACGCCAAGTGATGTGGCTCTTGAAGCTCTCAACCTGCTCCACTACAGCCCCATCGATGAGAATGGGTGCATGCTCAGTCCTCCTATTCCTGTAGTCCACAATCATTTCCTTTGTCTTGATCACATTGAGGGAGAGGTTGTTGTCCTTGCACCACAGGGTCAGGTCTCTGACCTCCTCTCTATAGGCTGTCTCGTTGTTGTCGGTGAGCAGGCCTACCACTGTTGTGTCATCGGCAAATTGAATGATAGTATTGGAGTCGTGCCTTGCCATGCAGTCATAAGTGAACAGGGAGTACAGGAGGGGACTGAGCACGCACCCCTGAGGGGCCCCCAAGTTGAGGATCAGCATGGCGGATGTGTTGTTACCTACCCTTACTACCTAGGAGCGGCCCGTCAGGATGTCCAGGATCCAATCCGTAGCTTAGTGATGATCTTTGAGGTCACTATGGTATTAAACACAGAGCTGTAGTCAATGAATAGCATTCTCACATAGGTGTTCCTTTTGTCCAGGTGGGAAAGGGCAGTGGGGAGTGCAATAGAGATTGCATCATCTGTGGATCTGTTGGGGCACTATGCAAATTGGAATGGGTCTAGGATTTCTGGGATAATGGTGTTGTGAGCCATGACCAGCCTTTCAAAGCATTTCATGGCTACAGACGTGAGTGCTACGGGTCGGTAGTCATTTAGGCAGGTTACCTTGGTGTTCTTGGGCACAGGGTCTATGGTGGTCTTCTTGAAACATATTGGTATTACAGACTCAGTCAGGGACAGGTTGAAAATGTCAGTGAAGACACTTGCCAGTTGGTCAGCGCATGCTAGGGGTACACGTCCTGGTAATCCGTCTGGCCCTGCGGCCTTGTGAATGTTGACCTGTTTAAATGTCTTACTCACATTGGCTGCAGAGAGTGTGATCACACAGTTGTCCGGAACAGCTGATGCTCTCATGCATGTTTCAGTGTTACTTGCCTACTAGCTCATCTGGTACGCTCGTGTCACTGGGCAGCTCTTGGCTGTGCTTCCCTTTGTCTTCTGTAATAGTTTGCAAGCCCTGACACATCTGACGAGCGTCAAGAGCTGCTGTAGTATGATTCAATATTATTCCTGTATTGATGCTTTGCCTGTTTGATGGTTCTTCGGAGGGCATAGCGGGATTTCTAATAAGCTTCCGGGTTAGAGTCCAGCACCTTGAAAGTGGTAGTTTTTTTGTCAATATATATTTCTGGTTGCTTATCAAGTTATCTCATTGATCCTTTTTTCACAGTATACCTCTAGCTAGTTAGCTAGCTTAGTGTTTAATGAAATACCGAAATGTCATTGTCACAATAATGCATTCGTTTGGTTATGCTGGAAGGTTGTGACTAGATGGAGTGCAGCTACAACCAGAAGTGACTTTCGTAGCAGGTTAGGAGAGCATTTTAGCTGACCCTAACTGTTTTCTTAACCTTAACTTAATTCTCATAACCTGCTATGTAAGTCTCCTAACCTACTACCAAAAATAGTAACTTCCGGTCGTAGCTGTAGCCTGTAACATTATACCACCTATTCAAAACCATGCTGGAATTCTGTCTTTATGCTAGTTAGAGTATTTCGCCAACTGGCTAGCTAGCTAAGGGTGCGTTCCTAAATGGGCTATCTACTCCGATTTCAGTGCACTTTCGTCTGAGTGAGTGTGCCAGAGCTCAGAATAATTTATGAATTTATAAACGTGCAACACCCATTGAATATGACGGGTGTCAGTAACGTTAAACGTCTGCAAAAAAACATTATTAAATGTTGCCAGAATACGTACACAAATGTATATGGATGAGCAATGGCTGAGCATCATAGGCAAGGTGCAATAGATTGTATAAAATACAGTATATACATGTGATGTGAGTAATGAAGGTAGGTAAACATTATTAAATTGTTATTATTTAAAGTGGCATTATTTAAAGTGACTAGTGATCCATTTATTAAAGCAGCCTCTCTGAGTTAGTGATTGCTGTTTAGCAGTCTGATGGTCATGAGATAGAAGTTGTTTTTCAGTCTCTCGGTCCCAGCTTTGATGTACCTGTACTGATCTAGCCTACTGGATGAGGTGTGAACAGGCAGTGGCTCGGGTGGTTGTTGTCCTTCATGATCTTTTTGGCCTTCCTGTGACATCGGGTGCTGTTGGTGTCATGGAGGGCAGGTAGTTTACGGTGATGCTTTGTGCAGACTGCACCACCCTCTGGAGAGACTTGTGGATGAGGGCGGAGCAATTGCCGTACCAGTCTGTGATACAGCCAGACAGGATGCTCTCGATTGTGCATCTGTAACAGTTTGTCAGGGTTTTGGATGACAAGTCAAATTTCTTCAGCCTCCTGAGGTTGAAGAAGCGCTGTTGCGCCTTCTTCACCACACTGTCTGTGTGGGTGGACCATTTCAGTTTTTCTGTGATGTGGATGCCGAGAAACTTAAAAAACTTTCCACCTTCTCCACTTCTGTCCCTTCGATGGGGGGGCTCCCTCTGCTGTTTCCTGAAGTCCACAATCATCTCTTTTGTTTTGCTGACATTGAGTGAGAGATTATTTGCCTGACACCTCACTCCAAGTACCCTCACCTCCTCCCTGTAGGCTGTCTCGTTGTTGTTGGTAATAAAGCCCACTACTATTGTGTTGTCTGAAAACTTGAGGATTGAGTTGGAGGCATGCATGGCCACGCAGTCATGGGTGAACAGGGAGTACAGGAGTGGGCTGAGCACGCACCCTTGTAGGGCCCCAGTGTTGAGGGTCAGCGAAGTGGAGATGTTGTTTCCTACCTTCACCACCCTGGGGCAGCCTGTCAGGAAGTCCAGGACCCAATTTGCCCAGGGTGGGGTTGAGACCCAGGACCTCAAGCTTAATGATGAGCTTGGAGGGTACTATGGTGTTGAATGCTAAGCTGTAGTCAATGAGCAGCATTCTTACATAGGTATTCCTTTTGTCCAGATGGGATAGGGCAGTGTGCAGTGTGATGGCGATTGCGTCGTCTGTGGACCTGTTGGGGTGGTATGCAAACTGCAGTGGGTCTAGGGTGGCCGGTAAGGTGGTGGTGATATGATCCGTGACTAGTCTCCCAAAGGACTTCATGATGACAGAGCGAGTGCTACCGCCACGGTAGTCATTTAGTTCAATTATCTTTGCCATCTTGGGTACAGGAACAACGGTAGCCATCTTGAAGCATGTGGGGACACCAGACTGGGATAGGGAGTGATTGAATATGTCTGTTAACCCACCAGCCAGCTGGTCTGCGCATGCTCTGAGGATGCGGCTAGGGATGCCATCTGGGCCAGCAGGCTTGTGAGGGTTAACGTGTTTAAATGTTTTACTCACATCAGCCACGGAGCAGGAGAAGTGGCGCAGTCCTTAGCGCACCATGACGATGGCACTGTATTATCCTCAAAGCAGACAAAGAAGGTGTTTAGTTTGGGTGGAAGCGTGAAGTCGGTGTCCGTGACGTGGCTGGTTTTACTTTTGTAGTCCGTGATGTCCTGTAGACCCTGCCACATACGTCTCGTGTCTGAGCCGTTGAATTGCGACTCCACATTGTCCCTGTACCAGCATTTAGCTTTTTTTTTCCTTGCCGAGGGAATATCTTCACTGTTTATATTCAACCATATTCCCAGACCTCTTTCAATTGTTAAATGCAATGGTTCGAGCTATCAGTTTTGCGCGAATGCCGCCATCCATCCACAGTTTCTGGTTAGGGTAGGTTTTAATAGTCACAGTGGGTACAACATCTCCAATGCACTTCTTTATAAAGTCACTCACCGAGTCAGAGTATAGGTCGATGTTGTTCTCCGAGACTGACCGGAACAAATTCCAGTCCGCGTGATCAAAACATTCTTGACATGTGGCTTATGATTGGTCAAACCAGTGTTGAATGGTTCTCGTCACTGATACATCTTGTTTAAGTTTCTGTCTATAAGACGGTAGGAGCAAGATGGCATTGTGGTCAGATTTGCCGAAGGGAGGGTGGGGGAGGGCTTTGTATGCATCGCAGAAGTTAGAGTAGCAGTGATCGAGCGTATTACCCCTGCGCGTAGTGCAATCAACATGCTGATAGAATTTAGGTAGCCTTATTCTCAAATTTGCTTTGTTAAAATCCCCAGCTACAATGAATGCAGCCTCAGGCTATATGGTTTCCAGTTTACATAGAGTCCAGTGAAGTTCCTTAAGGGCCGTCTTGGTGTCTGCTTGAGGGGGAATGTACACAGGTGTGACTATACTGTAACTGAAGAGAATTCTCTTGGTAGGTAAAATGGCCGGTATTTGATTGTAAGGAATTCTAGGTCGGGTGAGCAGAAGAACTTGAGTTCCAGTATGTTGTTATGATTACACCATGAGTCGTTAATCATGAAGCATACACCCCCACCATTCCATTTCCTAGAGATGCGTTTATCTCTGATGCATGGAGAAGCCCCGTTGTTTAACCTATTCCGACAACATATCCCGAGAGAGCCATGTTTCTGTGAAATGAAAAATTTTACAATCTCTGATGTCTCTCTGGAAGGCAACCATTGCTCAAATTTCGTCTACCAAAGTCACTGATCAAGTCTTTGAAGTCCAGCTTTCTAGCTAACTGACTTTCAATGGACAGCATGGCAAGACTGCAAAGCCTGTCCTGGGACATAGTGGACCTCAAATATTTTTTTATCAGTTTTATCTTACTGAAAGCTCTCTCGCCACCAGCAACAGTCACAGGCAGTGTGCAAAATGTACGTAAAGCAATGCACACTTCTCCAAAAATGCTTTGCAGCTGTATCTTACAAATTTCATTCAGGAAACCAAGAGGGGACAAGTTATGGGGGAAGTGGCAGCATATACAGTGTTCAGGTGTCTTACTCCATTTTGAAACTCAGGATTTTGGCCACAAACAAGAAAAGAAAAAGAAACCGTTAGTTTTATTAGTACATTGTAAATAAAATATTATATTAATGATGATAGGTTAATAATTTAATATTGAAAACAATCGACCTAATGTTCTATTAATTTTTTAGGGCCCCTGTCAGTCACAGGCCCTTAAAATCATCCCCCCCCCCCATACGGTGCCCCTGTATTTGTGCACATGGGAAAGGCAATAATGATACATGATACAAACTAAAACCCTAACACATTTAAGGACTAGCTGAACTCACATTTAACTAAGTTTGACTTTTCACTAAGAACCATTATCTACACTTCTGCCTCTGTTACCCTCCTTGGGATAGGGGGCAGAATTTTCACTTTTGGATAAATAGTGTGCCCAAATTCAACTTCCTGCTACTCATGCCAAAAATATAAGATATGCATACTATTAGTAGATTTGGATAGAAAACACTCTGAAGTTTCTAAAACTGTTTGAATCATGTCTGTGAGTATAACAGAACGTATGTAGCAGGCAAAACCCAGAGGACTAACCATTCAGAATGTTTTTTCTCATTGGGACACTAGATTAATTAGGAGCTCGTTTTCAGTTCCTACCACTTCCACTGGATGTCACCAGTCTTTGTAATTTGGTTGAGGTTATTCCTTTGTGCAATGAAGAAGTACTGCCATCTTGGAATTGGGTAGCGTTATGTGTACTGTTGAGAGTTGCGCAAGACTTGAAAGGTAGCGTTGGTTTGTGATCCTCCTGTATTGAACACATATAGACCCGTCTTCAATTTGATAAATTATTAACGTTTAAAAATACTTAAAGTTGTATTACAAAAGTCGTTTGAAATGTTTTGGCAAAGTTTACAGTTAACTTTTGAGATATTTTGTGGTGACGTTGCGAAAATTGGAAGCTGTTTTTATCTGAATCAAACGCGCCAAATAAATGGACATTTTGGATATACACTGCTCAAAAAAATAAAGGGAACACTAAAATAACACATCCTAGATCTGAATGAATGAAATATTCTTATTAAAAACTTTTTTCTTTACATAGTTGAATGTGCTGACAACAAAATCACACAAAAATTATCAATGGAAATCAAATTTATTAACCCATGGAGGTCTGGATTTGGAGTCACACTCAAATTAAAGTGGAAAACCACACTACAGGCTGATCCAACTTTGATGTAATGTCCTCAAAATGAGGCTCAGTAGTGTGTGTGGCCTCCACATGCCTGTATGACCTCCCTACAATGCCTGGGCATGCTCCTGATGAGGTGGCGGATTGTCTCCTGAGGGATCTCCTCCCAGACCTGGACTAAAGCATCCGCCAACTCCTGGACAGTCTGTGGTGCAACGTGGCGTTGGTGGATGGAGTGAGACATGATGTCCCAGATGTGCTCAATTGGATTCAGGTCTGGGGAACGGGCGTGCCAGTCCATAGCATTAATGCCTTCCTCTTGCAGGAACTGCTGACACACTCCAGCCACATGAGGTCTAGCATTGTCTTGCATTAGGAGGAACCCAGGGCCAACCGCACCAGAATATGGTCTCACAAGGGGTCTGAGGATCTCATCTCGGTACCTAATGGCAGTCAGGCTACCTCTGGTGAGCACATGGAGGGCTGTGCGGCCCCCCAAATAAATGCCACCCCACACCATGACTGACCCACCGCCAAACCGGTCATGCTGGAGGATGTTGCAGGCAGCAGAACGTTCTCCACAGCGTCTCCAGACTGTCACGTCTGTCACATGTGCTCAGTGTGAACCTGCTTTCATCTGTGAAGAGCACAGGGCGCCCGTGGCGAATTTGCCAATCTTGGTGTTCGCTGGCAAATGAAAAATGTCCTGCACGGTGTTGGGCTGTAAGCACAACCCCCACCTGTGGATGTCGAGCCCTCATACCACCCTCATGGAGTCTGTTTCTGACCGTTTGAGCAGACACATGCACATTTGTGGCCTGCTGGAGGTCATTTTGCAGGGCTCTGGCAGTGCTCCTCCTGCTCCTCCTTGCACAAAGGCGGAGGTAGCGGTCCTGCTCCTGGGTTGTTGCCCTCCTACGGCCTCCTCCACATCTCCTGATGTACTGGCCTGTTTCCTGGTAGCGCCTCCATGCTCTGGACACTACACTGACAGACACAGCAAACCTTCTTGCCACAGCTCGCATTGATGTGCCATCCTGGATGAGCTGCACTACCTGAGCTACTTGTGTGGGTTGTAGACTCCGTCTCATTTTTTGAGCAGTGTATATCGCCGGAATTAATCGACCAAAAAGACCATTTGTGATGTTTATGGGACTCGTCAAAGGTAAGGCATTATTTATATTTTATTTCTGCGTTTTGTGTGGTGCCTGCAGGGTTGAAATATGCTATTGTCTCTTTGTTTACTGTTGTGTTATCATCAGATAATAGCTTCTTATGCTTTCGCCGAAAAGCCTTTTTGAAATCTGGATTCACAACGAGTGCAGCTTTAATTTGTTATCGTACATGTGTGATTTAATGAAAGATTGAAGTTTATAGCATTTTTTTTTATTTGGCGCTCTGCATTTTTCCTGGCAATTGGCCAGGTGAGACATTTGCATCCCGCCTATGCCGCCTATCCCAGAGAAGTTAAGGGTTTTAAGGGTGTACTCTGAAGACCCGTTCCTTTGCTATGCAGGGTATTTCCATGTTGCCATGGAAATGCCACGCTGGGCGCGTTCCTCCTTCCAGCTGTAGCCAGGAAAGCTACATATGCAGATGTTATGCCTGCTTTTGTTGGTCTATTCTGCTAAAAACATGTTGATATAACCATCAACACTGTACTGTCAGCTACTGCAATGAATTGTATTATACACAATGATACTTTTACCACTCTACTGTAACAATGGAGCCAGACCTTTTTTTCAGGTGTGCATTTTTTTAAACAAAACAAAGCCAGTCTGTCTATTCACTATAATGTCACGGCTCCTCCTCTGTATTGCAGGGGCGGTTCCTCCTGCAGGCAGAGGAGGGTCGTTAGTGATTGGAGTCACCTGGGATCAGAGTATTTAAACTGTCACTAATCACCTCTCTCTCTCTCTCCGCTCCTCCAGGTATGATCCTGTTTTGTTTGTTCTTTTGTAGTTTTACATAGTTTTCACTCAGTCATTCACACACACAGATTCACGCATCGATGCACTTTACATACATCTTAAATTATGATACTTCCACACCACATTTATTTTTTTAAATTTAAAGTTAATAGTTGTGTTTACAATAAAGAACATTATTTAATTGGCCTATACCTGTTGTTCCCGTCCCCTCAGTTTTACCACATGCTATGAGCTGGCCTGTGACAATAAGCACAACCAGGCACCTGTGCAAGTTTGCACCTGTTATTTTCAAAGGGATGTAAGACAAACAAAACCGTATATTTTCTACAAGTTATTATCACACTTTTTAATCAGTTTGTCATTGGAGCATAATCTATTCCTTATTGAGAATTATATGCACATATTGTTAATGATCCCAGTGCCAGATTATGCTATCATTTCTCAATTCTCTACTTTTCCAGAAAAGTTGAAAAATCAATAGTCATGTGCCTCACGTCATGCAGTAGCCGACTCGGCGCCCATCTAAGAGCCTAAAGAGGACTTATCAGGCAGGTTAACTGACAAAGCTGGTTTTCCACCTAAAGCTGGTTAGAGAGTCAGAGCCTATTGAATCATTCCAATTTAGGGATCTGACGATTTAAATCTCCTATGTTCTGGGGACTTTCTTCCCCAGTTGGCCCAACTGTTATTAATCTGCAGGCAATTTCTCTAAAAGCCCCCTATTTGTTTTTTTTACGGCTTCATTGAGAGGGGTTGGTTGCGGCAGAGAGGAAGACTCTAAATGAGATGCTGCGAAGGAAGGCGAGTTCTGTCCCTATCAACAGCAGTGGTCACGGGCCCTCTCCTTAGCCGAGGATTAAAAAAGAGGAAGAAGAAGAGTTTCAAAAGCAAGATGAGCGTCAGCCCGATTTCGGCTGAACTGAGAAATGGCTGCTGGTCAAACAAAATGGTATCACAATGATTCAAAAAGCAGCTGAGGAGGAATGTGTATAGTCGAAGTAGGGGTGCAGAGGGTGCTGCAACACTTCCTGGTACTAATGATGTGTTTATGTGCACTTTCTGTTTTGATCTTTCAGAAAAATCGTCACACTAAGAACGATGTGAAGGAAAACAACCACCACCAACACCAGGAAGCGAAGGTGGCTTTATCCAGTATGCCTTGATGAATAGCCTGTGTATTTCTCTCCAGCATCTTCATTTCCATCATCTTGTCCTCATGGTTTGATCTCCAGTTCATTTGCCAGGCCACCTCGATGCCCCCAGGATCATTCACTGTGAGGAAAGCTGCAATTATGACATAATTAAAGTGGAATACCTACAGAATACCTAGAAGAGGAAGCCGGGGAGGAGGACGACTTCTCAGAGGAGCCCAAGAGAGGAAATACAGGAGACAGTATAGAGGAGGAGACAGTTGCAACATGTTCGCCAATTACCCATGGAGCAACACTGCTATTAGTGTTGGTGATTAGGCTGTCACTGGGGTCTCCAGGGCCAGCAGGTGTAGATAGAACCTTCCTAATCTAAGGTGGTGATGCTATGTTACCTGATATATGCTGTGTGACGATTAACAAAGTTAATGTTATGGCTGTAACACTGGGCGAAAGGGTCCATTTCAGGGGATATCTTTACATGACACATTTTGATATTCTATTAAACTTTTTCAGCCTGGGACCCAAATGAGAAATTCTGTTTTCCTGGGACCCAAGCTGAGGAACATATGCAACTATATGTAAATATTGGTACATTTCATTGCCCTAGACTTGTTTTCAACAATAATTTTTACAGTAAGATGTACAGTAGGCCTACATTTTTCATCTTCATCTGTACTGTTACTTAGGGTTGCACTATCAGTAGCTAGCTAGCTTGCTTTGGCGAATGTTAGCTATTAGCTGTGTACAAGACCAGGGGATTGTTTGAAAGAGAAACTCACTTGTGCTACTATGAGAGTTAGTTAGTACTTCTGTGACGACCCTCCCACTCTGTCTGCCGTATTCTCTCTCTGTTATTTCCTTATTAGGATGCTGGTGGGCGGAGTTGGGAGGGTCGTCAGCTACATGGGAAACACCTGGGCCCGGTGTCTCCCAGGATAAATACACCACTTCCCCATTCATGGAGGAGACTCTCCATGCAGACACCTTTATGGATTTTGTTGTGTTTCTTGGTGGTTTTTGAGTTGTTTGTGACAACATCTTTCAACACCCTGCATTATCACATTCATGCATGCAAAACACTCACTTACACTACTGATTACTGATTACACACACCATTGTATATTTTCCTTAGTTGCTTTAGTTAATAAATATATCTTTTGTTACTCCTTATCTCCACGTTGTCTCCCTTTTGTTACGGGCTTTGAGCCGGTTCGTGACACTTCCTTATTTCTTCTTATCATCACCTGTTATAAAAAGACAACAATGCCTTGCTAGCTGACTTACATTTCCACTGTGGAAACACTGTTTCATGAAGGATTCTGCCCTGTTCTAAAATAATTCACTGGGTATACCGTCATGCTCTGGATGTTTGGTCAGGACGTATGAATTTGTTAATTTTGATTGACTCATTACTAAGCACTTCCCAGCACAAAACACATTGAGGGAGCTCCTCGTTATTTCTCAAAGTGTGTATGAAAGAGACAGAAACTCATTGGTGTATTGGCTTTTCATGACGATTGAGCTCAGTCAGAACTTGTTGCTAGCAAGAGTCCATTTGGTGACATCGGCGAGTGAGAATGACGAGTCAGTGGCTGACAGCGCATCATCTTCTGCTGAACGAGAGCGCTGCAGTGTGTGTCGCAGAAAAAAAAGATCTTTGTGAAGCATTTCAGTTTTCAGCACATGCTCAACAATTTGTCAAATATGAAATCCATATTTTTCTTTCATGCACAAATCATTTTTTGATTCCCTCCGGATATCAATCATGGTATGACCGGATATTGACTCATTAGATATGCTGAGATAGGCCTGTTGAACATCTTATTTTCTCTATATGATGACAAATACCGACAGTAGGCCTACACAGTATATTTTCTCAGCACATACAATGCATATCAATATCGTGATATGCTTTTTGATATGCTAAATAAGGACAATTGCTGATGCTTATTTCAGTTTTGAGGACATGTTCAATAATTTGACAAATATTAAATTCATATAATTCTTTCTCAACTTAGCTAAACTTTTTGTATTCCATCTGCATAAAGGCACACACAAGCCACAAGCTAAAAGCACTTCAACTGGTAGCCTAGCAAAAATAATCACCGCTTTTCTGCTGTGGAGTTACAACTTTCATTTTTGAATTTGCTGCCACAAATGAGTTTGTAAACGATGTGTGTGGTTGAACTGACAACTCCAGAAACAAAGAAGTGAGAAGCTGTGTAGAAAATACCTCAAAGATGTTAACACTAAAGTGAGTAGACAATTTGAGATGTTTTATTTATCTTAGTAACTAGAATAAAGAACGTTTGGCCGGTAGCCAGTAGGGCTAGCTAGCTAGCAAGGCCTGATAGGGGGGTACAAGGTAGCCTAGTTAGCTGGTAGCCTAGTTAGCTGGTAGCCTAGTTAGCTAACAAATAACAACACTCCCATTCAAGCCACAAGGTGACACCTATAATAATATTTTGAAGATAAATACTTAACGCAGAGGATGAGAGGACTAAAAATTAGGGAATAGGGAATTGTAAACAGGAGTTTTCACTTCAACATCTGTTTAGAATCTGTGGAGTGTCACTCCTGAACTCAGAGCTATGTGTGCTACGTGTGCTACAGTCTGTACATTGAGTCTGGAGCAGGATACTTTTGGCCATTTGTGCTGCAAGGACTTCTGACTGGTCAACCCCAGGCTAGTGTGGGGGGTTATAAATGACATCCTGTTCCTTTGTTCTGTGGCGAAAAGCTGAGGACAGGAGAGACTGAACATCTACATCCCAGTATAACATCTATGATTTGTCCTTCTCAAATAAACCTATTTTTCTCCCCCTGGTTTGCTTTGGAGTTTGTGTTATTGAAGAATAACATCAATTGCTAACACATCTAACATTTTAAAATGTTTTGGCACATTTTGTATTACTGGTTAATATAAGATAACTAAATTACTAACTTAACTAGCTAATTGGAAACTTGGCTAGCTAGCTTGTTCCAGTTCGTTTTCTCATCAGGAATGAAACAGGTAGAGTAGGTACATTTTGGTATGGTTATGTGAAATGGCAATATTGTTGTGATTTGAGATCTTCACCGAGTGTGCACTAATGCTCAATCACCTCAGCAGCTAACCTTAACCTGGCTAGCACTGTGACTCTAGCTAACTAATGACTCACTGTACAGCTGATGCGGGTGGAAGGACATCAACAAACCTTATTTCCATGACGATTATTGTACACAAACAACACACACTTTTATGGACTGACTAGCTCCAGCACAGAACAATCTGTGTTCTATGCCGGGGCCATACTGTTTGGATAAATTCATTATACCAATATGTTTTCATTAATTGAATTCACTTAGACTATTTTATGAGAATTTGTAAGATTCTTATTTGCATAAAATAGACAGAGACCAGTCTTATCAAAAATAGATAATAGTATTTATTCTCGGAGCGCGCTGCCATGTAACCACAAACAACAGTTTATATACAAAATATGACGTCACAGGTCATAAAATATTCTTTCTCCAAACAGTTCAAAAGTTCATTCGAGATAACTTCAGAAGGTTTTTCATCCATCACGCTTCAGCAGACAGTTCCAGCTAATGGAAAACCTAAGAAAACACACAGTCTTATCTGAACATTCCAGTGCTAAGTTGAGTCGGTTCAACCATAGGTTAATTACCCTTTCTGCTTACTTAACAAAAAAAACACTTCCAATCTTCACCAACCTGTCTGGAATGGTATTTATTTTATTTAATTACCCCCTGTTTCAGGCTCCACAATCCCTCACTTATGAATTCATATTGTTAATCAGATATAATGAAACAGAGTATAAGTTTACTTAGTTACAGTTCTATTTGAAATGGGGATATTGTTTAGTCATTTATTCATAAAATTCCTAACACATACGTAAAGTCAACTGTCCCAAAAATACAGTTACACAGAACAGGAATGTAGTGCTGACTGGTGATTGGCCAACACTATTGCCAATCACCTAACAAGGTAGACTATAAAATGTGTATATCTGCATCCACAATTGGTAGTAGTAGTAGTGGTGGTGATGGTGGCAGCGGCGGTGGCAGCATTGGGATAGTAGTGGTGGTGGGGGTAGTAGTAGTAGTAGTAGTGGTGGGGGTAGTAGTAGTAGTAGTAGTGGTGGTGATGGTGGCAGCATTGGGGTAGTAGTGGTGGCGGGGGTAGTAGTAGTAGTAGTAGTGGTGGTGGGGGTAGTAGTAGTAGTAGTAGTGGTGGTGATGGGGGTAGTAGTAGCAGTAGTAGTGGTGGTGATGGGGGTAGTAGTAGCAGTAGTAGTGGTGGTGATGGGGCGGCGGTGGCAGCGTTGGGGTAGTAGTGGTGGTGGGGGTAGTAGTAGTAGTAGTAGTGGTGGTGGGGGTAGTAGTAGTAGTAGTGGTGGTGATGGGGGTAGTAGGAGCAGTAGTAGTGGTGGTGGGGGTAGTAATAGTAGCAGTAGTAGTGGTGGTGGGGGTAGTAGTAGCAGTAGTAGTGGTGGTGGGGGTAGTAGTAGTAGTAGTAGTGGTGGTGGGGGTAGTAGTGGTAGTAGTAGTGGTGGTGATGGGGGTAGTAGTAGCAGTAGTAGTGGTGGTGGGGGTAGTAGTAGCAGTAGTAGTGGTGGTGGGGGTAGTAGTAGTAGTAGTAGTGGTGATGGGGGTAGTAGTAGTAGTAGTAGTGGTGGGGGTAGTAGTAGTAGTAGTGGTGGTGGGGGTAGTAGTAGTAGTAGTAGTGGTGGTGGGGGTAGTAGTAGTAGTAGTGGTGGTGATGGGGGTAGTAGTAGTAGTAGTAGTGGTGGTGGGGGTAGTAGTAGCAGTAGTAGTGGTGGTGGGGGTAGTAGTAGTAGTAGTAGTAGTGGTGGTGATGGGGGTAGTAGTAGTAGTAGTAGTGGTGGTGGGGGTAGTAGTAGTAGTGGTGGTGATGGGGGTAGTAGTAGTAGTGGTGGTGGGGGGTAGTAGTAGTAGTAGTAGTGGTGGTGGGGGTAGTAGTAGCAGTAGTAGTGTTGGTGGGGGGGTAGTAGTAGTAGTAGTAGTGGTGGTGGGGGTAGTAGTAGTAGTAATAGTAGTGGTGGTGGGGTAGTAGTAGTAGTAGTAGTGGTGGTGGGGGTAGTAGTAGTAGTAGTAGTGGTGGTGATGGGGGCGGCGGTGGCAGCATTAGTAGTAGTGGTGGTGGGGGTAGTAGTAGCAGTAGTAGTGGTGGTGGGGGTAGTAGTAGTAGTAGTGGTGGTGGTGGGGGTAGTAGTAGCAGTAGTAGTGGTGGTGGGGTAGTAGTAGTAGTAGTAGTGGTGGTGAGTGGCAGCGTTGGGGTAGTAGTGGTGTGGTGGGGGTAGTAGTAGTAGTAGTAGTGGTGATGGGGGTAGTAGTAGCAGTAGTAGTGGTGGCGGGGGTAGTAGTAGCAGTAGTAGTGGTGATGGGGGTAGTAGTAGTAGTGGTGGTGGGGGTAGTAGTAGTAGTAGTGGTGGGGGAGGTAGTAGCAGTAGTAGTGGTGATGGGGTAGTAGTAGTAGTGGTGGGGGGTAGTAGTAGTAGTAGTAGTGATGGGGGTAGTAGTAGCAGTAGTAGTGGTGATGGGGGGTGTAGTAGTAGTGGTAGCAGTAGCAGTAGTAGTGGTGATGGGGGGTAGTAGTAGTAGTAGTAGTAGTGGTGGGGGGTAGTAGTAGTAGTAGTAGTGGTGGTGGGGGTAGTAGTAGTAGTAGTAGTGGTGGTGGGGGTAGTAGTAGTAGTAGTAGTAGTGGTGGGGGTAGTAGTAGTAGTAGTGGTGGTGGGGGTAGTAGTAGTAGTAGTAGTAGTGGTGGGGGTAGTAGTAGTAGTAGTAGTGGTGGTGGGGTAGTAGTAGTAGTAGTAGTAGTGGTGGTGGTGGGGGTAGTAGTAGCAGTAGTAGTGGTGGTGGGGGTAGTAGTAGCAGTAGTAGTGGTGGTGGGGGTAGTAGTAGCAGTAGTAGTGGTGGTGATGGGGGTAGTAGTAGTAGTAGTAGTGGTGGTGGGGGTAGTAGTAGCAGTAGTAGTGGTGGTGGGGGGTAGTAGTAGTAGTAGTGGTGGTGGTGGGGGTAGTAGTAGTAGTAGTAGTGGTGGTGGGGGTAGTAGTAGCAGTAGTAGTGGTGGTGATGGGGGTAGTAGTAGTAATAGTAGTGGTGATGGGGGTAGTAGTAGCAGTAGTAGTGGTGGTGGTGGGGGTAGTAGTAGCAGTAGTAGTGGTGGTGGGGTAGTAGTAGTAGTAGTAGTGGTGGTGGGGGTAGTAGTAGCAGTAGTAGTGGTGGTGATGGGGGTAGTAGTAGTAAGTAGTAGTGGTGATGGGGGTAGTAGTAGCAGTAGTAGTGGTGGTGGTGGGGGGTAGTAGTAGTAGTGGTGGTGATGGGGGCGGCGGTGGCAGCGTTGGGGTAGTGGTGGTGGTAGTAGTAGTAGTAATAGTAGGGTGGTGGTGGGGGTAGTAGTAGTAGTAGTAGTGGTGGTGGGGGTAGTAGTAGTAGTAGTAGTAGTAGTGGTGGTGGGGGTAGTAGTATCAGTAGTAGTAGTTGATGGGGCTTTCTGCACAGTACACACTAAGAGGTATTGAAAACGCTCTACTTTATGTTTGATTGAGGGAGTGGGCCACGGTCAATTTCTCAATCTAGATATTCATTGGAACATGCTATATAGAACCTGTTGCCCTAGGCACCAGTCGGCACGTCGGGGATGAGACAGTCATAGTAAAGTCATTTATCTATTCCTTAATTCCATTCTTTTAATTTTAGGTTTGTGTGTATTGTGTGTATTGATGTGAATTGTTAGATATTACTGCATTGTTGGAGCTAGAAACACAAGCATTTCGCTACAGCCGCAATAACATCTGCTAAACATATATGTATGTGACCAATAACATTTGATTTGATTTTGACAACTGTCTGTACCCTATTACTCACCTCTCTCTTACAAATTGGTCTATGTGGACATGTAATCAGTCTTGAGGGTGGGTTGTTCATACAGATAAGAAATAGGAGATATACAGCATTTAGTGGTTGGTTTGTGATGTCTACACTATCTCCAAGGTACAGTTGGTGGTAACATCAAGCAGTGTTCTAGACCAGGGCCACTTGTATATTTTAATCCTACTAATCAAGGTTAGGATAGACCATATAGGAAAAACTGATCCTAGATCAACACTTAGAGGCTACCTCTCTCCAGAGAATTTATGAAAGAACTCCATAGCTGTTCTTTTGAAACTGCCAGTTGGCTGGGGATACTTAATATGGGCACAGAGTCGTGAGGCTCACCCCTGAAAGCCACAACGTATTGATCCCCATGAATAATATAGGACGGCCTTCAGACCAGTTGATGTTGAGAGGGCCAGGCTCCCTCTCAGAGCAAATAACATCCTCACTGATCCGTGACAGGGCTCTGATCGGATATTTAGATGATAAATATGGGAATTCAATGGATCCTACTTACAAAGATTTGGGGAGCTGGTTTAGTTTCTTTTGGCATGTCGCTTTTTTGTTGTTGTTGGCAGATCTGAGTTGTTGTTTCGTATCGATGTTGATCAGCCACTGCTTTCGTTTGTTCGTTCAACCCTTAAGAATACAGAAAATACTTGCTAAGTTGTTGATAACAGTCTAATGGACTTTTATCGTTCAGTTATGGTGCTTGAGAGAGTTTAACCTCAAACGGAGGGACAATTTTCCTTTTAGGCTGTCATGCTTTCTTGGAGAAGTACATTAATGGTCTATTTCAGACTCTGTTGAAGCTCATTGACCGCTTTTTCTGTCTTTCACTTCTTCACACTTATGACCTGACAACTGGTATCAGCCTTAGCATCACATTGCCTTCTGAAGGTTGCAGCTTCCCTCTCACCTTAAGGTCAATGTCACATGACCTTGAACTTGTGAACACTCACACCCCCAGGGCCACACTGCACACTTGAAAATGCACATGAATACCTTTCCTCTGCTTTCAATATGGCAGCACCGAGAAGTGAGGATGTGCTCACTCCCTCTACCCCCTCTCTCTCTCTCCCCCTCTTTCTTTCACCCTCTCCCCTCCCTTCTCTCTCCATCTCTCTCTCACTCTCTCTCCCTCTCTCTCTCTCTCTCTCTCTCTCTCTCTCTCTCTCCACCTCCCTTCTCTTTCCATCTCTCTCCCCTCTTTCTTTCACCCTCTCCCCTCCCTTCTCTCTCCATCTCTCTCTCACTCTCTCTCTCTATCTCTCTCTCCCTCTCAATCTCTCTCTCTCTCTCACTCTCTCTCTCTCTCTCTCTCTCTCTCCCCCTCTCTCTCTCTCTCTCTCTCTCTCTACCTCCCTTCTCTTTCCATCTCTCTTTCCTCCCTCCCTTCTCTCTCCTTCTCCCCCCTCTCGCTCTCTCTCTCTCCCATCCCTTCTCTTTCCATCTCTCTCTCTTTCTCTCCCCTCCATTCTCTTTCCATCTTTCTCTCTCCTCTCCCTTCTCTCTCCATCCCTCTTATATCTACACACACAAGATCCCCATAGTGACAAATCCGCCGGTATAGCAGGGCAAATGCAATTGGCTCTCACTTGAGCAAAACCTGCATGCTTCTCATTCACCTGACAGATGCCGGAGTTTGAGCACGCAACACTCAAATAAAAAGAGGCAGGCTTTTATAAAGCTTATATATTTCAAAGCAAATCTCCCTAACTAAAAATGATACATGGCGCCAATCATGCCAAGGCAGATGGGGATACAGAGGGGGAGGAGGGAAACAGAAAAACGCTTTTTGTAACAAGAAGTTGAGGCATCACATCTGGGACTCTTCTCTGAGGGCAGGAGGGCTGGTTTCCCGCCTCTCCGGCTTTCCCGACACCTTGCCTTAGTTAATTGCTCCGGTTGCAGGCCGGATCTGATTTATATTCCGCCTTGGTATCGGGAACAGATGGTGTTTAAGTAAAATATTATTAACACCTCAGCGCATTCTGAGATGCCGCGCCTGGGCCCAGAAGAAGCAGGTGAAACACTGATTTCCATGATTGAATCAAAGCACTTACACAAATTGGGATGAGCTTCCAACAATTTCAGTCCGCTTTTTTTTCTCCCCACATTGTTGTGTGTGTGTGTGTGTGTGTGTGTGTGTGTGTGTGTGTGTGTGTGTGTGTGTGTGTGTGTGTGCGTGTGTGTGTGTGTGTGTGTGTGTGTGTGTGTGTGTGTGTGTGTGTGCGCGTGCACGTGTGCGCATGTGTGTGTGTGTTTTAAGGATTTGGCTTGTGAGATATGGCTGGCCTGGCCCGCCACTGCTGGTCACGGCTGGTGATGGTTGGAGTCAGCCTCCATGGTGGGCCCACCTGTATTCACGTTTGGAAAATGAATGAATTTTAAACTCCAAATCTATTTTGCATGAAGAAACAACCTGTCATTCATCAAAACTTTGCGAATGTCTGGTTTTTCCCTCTTCACAATACAGGAAGACTGCATTTAATCAGTGGACACCACTCATTTTTATTACAACACACCTGCATTTAATCAGTGGACACCACTCATTTTTATTACAACACACCTGTCATGGCGTCGAGGAACATGGGTGACGTTTTACATTCTCCCAACCAATTGTGCAATTTTGTATTTTTTTTTGTGTTTTGTGTAATTTCTTTTAAAAATTATTTTGTACATAATGTTGCTGCTACCGTCTCTTATGACCGAAAATAACTTCAGAAAAGCAATTACTCACCACGGACTGGAAGAAACCTTTTCGTTTAACGAGTCCGAAGAGAAGGATAGAGCTGGCGGGATTTTCCATGCATCGGTAGAACAGAGACGCTACCTCTGGTAAGACGAAGGGTGGGGGTGTGTGTCTTTTTGTCAATTACAGCTGGTGCTCGATGTCTAATATTAAAGAAGTCTCGAGGTATTGCTCACCTGAGGTAGAGTACCTTATGACAAGCTGTCGACCACAATATCTACCAAGAGAGTTCTCATCTGTATTATTCGTAGCCGTCTATTTACCACCACAAAGCAAAGCTGGCACTAAGACCGCTCTCAACCAAATCTATAAGGCCATAAGCAAAGAAGGAAATGCTCACCCAGAAGCGGCGCTCCTAGTGGCCGGGGACTTTAATGCAGGAAAACTTAAATCAGTTTTACCAAATTGGATTACAGGCAACATCCGCATCAAGCTAAAGGCTAGAGCTGCCGCTTTCAAGGAGCGGGAGACTAATCCGGACGCTTATAAGAAATCCCGCTATGCCCTCAGACAAACCATCAAACAAGCAAAGTGTCAATACAGGATTAATATTGAATCCTATTACAACGGCTCTGACGCTCATCGGAGGTGGCAGGGCTTGAAAACTATTACGGAATACAAAGGGAAACACAGCCGCGAGCTGCCCAGTGACACGGGCCTACCAGACAAGCTAAATGCCTTTTATCCTCACTTCAAGGCAAGCAACACTGAAGCATGCACGAGAGCACCAGCTGTTCTGGATGACTGTGTGATAACGCACTCGGTAGCCGATGTGAACAAAACCTTTAAACAGGTCAATGTTCACAAAGCCTTTCGGCCAGACGGATTACCAGGACATGTACTCAAAGCATGCGCAGACCAACTGTCAAGTGTCTACACGGACATTTTCAACCTCTCCCTGACTGAGTCTGTAATACCTACATGTTTCAAGCAGACCACCATAGTTCCTGTGCTCAAGGAAGCAAAGGTAACCTGCCTAAATGATTACTGCCCCGTAGCACTCACATCAGTTTCCATGAAGTGCTTTGAAAGGCTGGTCATGGCTCACATCAACAGCATCCTCCCGGACACCCTAGACCCACACCAATTCGCATACCACCCCAACAGATCCACAGATGACGCAATCTCAATCGCACTCCACACCGCCCTTTCTCACCTGGACAAAAGGAACACCTATGTGAGAATGCTGTTTATCGACTACAGCTCAGCATTCAACACCATAGTGCACACAAAGCTCATCACTAAGCTAAGGGCTCTGGGACTAAACACCTCCCTCTGCAACTGGATCCTGGACTTCTTGACGGGCCGCCCCCAGATGGTAAGAGTAGGCAACAACACGTCTGCCACGCAGATCCTTAACAATGGAGCCCCTCAGGGGTGTCCCCTCCTGTATTCCCTGTTCACCCACGACTGCATGGCCAAACACGATGCCAACACCATCTTTAAGTTTGCTGTAGACACAACAGTGGTATGCCTGATCACTGACAATGATCAGACGGCCTATAGGGAGGAGGTCAGAGAACTGGAAGTGTTGTGCCAGGACAACAACCTCTTCCTCAATGTGAACAAGACAAAGGAGCTGATTGTGGACTCCAGGAAAAGACGGGCCGAACAGGCCTCCATTAACATCGACAGGGTTGTAGTGGAGAGGGTCAAGAGATTCAAGTTCCTTGGTGTCCACATCACCAATGAACTATCATGGTCCAAACATACCAAGACAGTCGTGAAGAGGGCATGACAAAAGATTTTCCCCCTCAGGAGACTGAAAAGATTTGGCATGGGCCCCCAGATCCTCAAAAGGTTCTACAGCTGCACCATCGAGAGCATCATGACCGGTTGCATCACCGCCTGGTATGGCAACTGCTCGGCATCTGTAAGGGTAGTGGGTAGTGCGAACGGCCCAGTACATCACTGGGGCCAAGCTTGCATAGTCACTTCGCCCCCACCTACATGTACAGATTACCTCAACTAGCCTGTAGCCCTGCATACTGACTCTGTACCGGTGCCCCCTGTATATAGCCTCGTTATTCTTATTGTGTTACTTTTTATTATTATTTTTTATTTTAGCCGACTTGGTAAATATTTTCTTCTTCTTGAACTGCCCTGTTGGTTATGGGCTTGTAAGTAAGCATTTCATGGTAAAGTCTACACTTGTATTCGGCGCATGTGGAAAATAAAGTTTGATTTTTGAATGGTTTATTATAGATTATTATTATTTTTGCTAAAGGTACTGCATAGGTGTAAACGTTCATTTTTTTTAAGAGATAGCACTTGTATAGTTTAAGAAAGTAGCAGAAATGTGCAGAAAGTAGTTTTGAATGCATTTTATTGAAGGGAGACAATAACAGTCTTGAACTTTTTTGGCAACATAGTGATATAGTCTTATATACTGTACAATGAGGAGTTCATGGACTTTGCAGATGTATTTCTCACATGTGCAGCACATAGTATTTGTTTTACAGTCTTTCTTTGGGAGGCATAATTGGCATCTCCTCCTCTTGCCTGCCCCAGCTGCAGCCTCAGGTGGATCAGGACAAGATTCAGCCCCCTGAAAAGCTTTCACATGCACTGCAGAGGCTACTGTGCGGACGAGGCACTCCCTTTTTTAATGTGTGAGGTTACAAGTGCCTTTCCCAGCTGCTCCAGGAACTCTTGTTCTGCTTATCAGGCATCCAGGTAGGATGCCTGGATCCTTGTTCCATATCACAAAGGCATTGTATGAGGACACATCAATGATGGAAGATGACCAGGGTCCAGTGAGCAGTCATGTACCTGCAGCTGTAAGTTCCAATCACCTTGTCCAGGTTGTCCATGCCTACTTGTTGTGGTTGTAGTCCAGGATGATGGCTGGCTTCCTGTCTTCACGATCACTGATCTCAGCCGTTTTGTGCAGTGTGCTCAGGAGGACCACATTCTTGTTCCTCTTTGGGAGGTAAGAAACTAGTGGTGGTGGGGTGAAGGCAAACTTTGATGAGAAGGTATCCCCCCTTGTTGCGAGGAGTGCAGGGGGGAGCTCAGGCTTGTTCGTTCTAACTGAGTTCAATCAGTAGCACACATAATTTCAATTTCACATTGTTTGTGTGTGTGTGTGTGTGTGTGTGTGTGTGTGTGTGTGTGTGTGTGTGTGTGTGTGTGTGTGTGTGTGTGTGTGTGTGTGTGTGTGTGTGTGTGTGTGTGTGTGTGTGTGTGTGTGTGTGTGTGTGTGTGTGTGTGTGTGTGTGTGTGTGTGTGTTTTGTGTGTGTAAAATATTTTATAACTGCCGGGTCAAAAATGACCCTAAGACAATCTTTGTACCCTGGTGGTGTACAGCTTTCATGGAAATATGAACAACAGCGATGTTTCACTTTTTCTCATGTTGGGGTCACTCTAGGAAAAGTAATCAAAATTCAAGTTGACAAAATATAATTTAGGGGGTTTTCTCTGCCGAAAAACGTAGTGGCAGATCATTTTTGACCCTAAAGACAACACAAGGGTTAAGAGTGGCTAACACTCGATAGCATCCACAACAATGAATTGCATAGACTTCTATGAAAATATATGCATTTTTTAAATTGTCATATAAATATATGCCTTTCAATAGGAGTTACAATAACAGGCCTCACTATATATAAAAAAAATATTACAAAGCTACTGTACACTGTTTTCTTTAAACAAGAATGAAATTAAAGTTTTATTCAACAAGGAAAAGAAAAAATAACTCATCTGTAAAGACATTTGAAGAAAGCCCTGCATTTTGGAGGATGCACACTCAACAATGCTGGAATACGCTTTGAAACGCTTTGAAATATATATGACAGCCTATCTAAGAGAAGCTGTAAAGGCACTTTGCTGCCGGTGGTAGAGGAGGTGTTGGAGAGAGGGATGAGAGAAGTCAACTCAAAGGCACTAGAGGAGGGTGTGACTAGAGTCTCAAAGGGTTGGAATTTTTTCCGGAAATATTCCAAGGGAAGTTAAGCCTGGAAATGTGGGTAATTTTGCTTAAGTTAGCTTATAACAGTGAACCTTTTTTGTGGGATACACACAAGGCAATTCTAGGTCTTGTGACATATTTTGGTTAAACTATCCCCAATTCAATGGAATTGCAACCCTCTGCATGCACAGTGCATCCTTCCATCACATGTGCAGTGCACTCTTCCATCACATGTACAGCTGAGTCTCAAGATCTTGCACACTAATGAGACATTATTGAGCCCACACTACTACACTGTCTGAGCCAAGTACTACATGCTTTCTGGTAAGTTTTGATTACAATACTGGGTGGGGTGAATATATTTTATATGACATACATTATTTGTTAGTAAATAGTAGCCTACAGCAAAGTGTGTTTAAATAATTTCTAACTTGTTAACAATTTCTGCTAGTTAGCTTTTGCTACCATGTGGCTTTTAGCTTGCTTGAGCCTAACTGAGGAGTGTTAATTCACCTGTTTCCATACATGTTTCATTTTTGAAACATGTATCTTACAAAGGAGTTGTTTAATTTAACTGCTTAACTATTTATCTGTACATGGAACTGTATTTTGTTTTTCTTTTACATTTTTTTCCTAATCTTTACAGGAAAATGCCACGTCTGATGTGAGGAGACATTTCACTGCAGCTAACGTGGAATGAAAAGTTGTGTACATTTGCACATACTGTGCCAAATCATATGTGAAGAATGCAACACAGATGCACAATCATCTGGCCAAGTGCATAAAGTTCCCTCAGCGCTCACAACAAGCAAACTCTGACAAAAGTGTCCCTCTACTTCTATTCGAGGTGAACATGATGAATCAGACACCTTATCGATAGCAACAGCTCATGGTCCTCCTGGAATCAGAAGTATTTTTGACTCAATGGAGGAATGTAGTCAGAGAAATGCTGATGAATGTCTTGCTCATGCTGTGTATGCAACTGGTTCACCTCTGATGCTCACAGGCAATGTGTATTGGAAGAGATTTCTGAATGTTCTTCACCCAGCATACACCCCTTCAACCAGACATTTCCTTCTCATTTTCTGGATGCAGAGTTCAAGTGAAGGTCAAGCAAATCATAGAGAAAGCAGATTGTATTGCAATCATCTCTGATGGGTGGTTGAATGTTCGTGGGAAAGGAATAATTAACTACATCAGTCCTACCCTCACATCACAGCCATTGGCTGTGCTGCTCATGCGTTGAATCTGCTCCTCAGGGACATCATGGCACTGAAAACAATGGATACACTCTACAAGAGAGCCAATGAAATGGTTAGGTATGTGAAGGATCATCAAATCATAGCAGCAATCTACCTCACCAAGCAAAGTAAAAGAGGAATAAGAGCACCACATTGAAGCTGCCCAGCAACACCCATTGGGGTGGTGGTGTCATCATGTTTGACAGTCTCCTGGTGGGGAAGGAGTCTCTCCAAGAAATGGCCATACCACAGTCTGCCGATATGGACAGCCCCATCAAGAGGATCCTCCTGGATTATGTATTTTGGGAGAGAGTGGTAAGCAGCCTGAAACTCCTAAAACCTATCGCAATTGCCATTGCACGGATTGAGGGAGACAATGCCATCCTGTCTGATGTTCAGACTCTGCTTGCAGATGTAAGGGAAGAAATCCATACTGCCCTGCCCACTTCACTGTTGCTCCAAGCAGAGGAAACTACAGTTCTGAAATACATCAAAAAGCGTGAAGGCTTCTGCCTGAAGCTCATACACGCCGCAGCGTACATGTTGAACCCCAAGTATGCTGGCAAGAGCATCCTGTCTGGTGCAGAGATCAACAAGGCCTATGGTGTCATCACTACTGTGTTTGGCCTGGATGAGGGCAAGGTTCTTGGCAGTCTGGTCGAAATACACTTCCATGCAAGGGCTTTGGGATGGAGATGCAATATGGCGTGACAACATATCTCATCAGCCACCTGGTGGAAGAGACTTTGTGGATCTGAGGCTCTTCCCCTGTTGCCTCCATCATCCTCCAAATCTCACCAACGTCAGTCGCCTCAGAGAGCAACTGGTCCTTGTTTGGGAACACACACGCCAAAGCACGCAACAGGATGACCAATACAAGGGTTGAAAAATTGGTGGCCATCTGGGCAAAATTGAGGCTTTTTGAGCCAAACAACGAGCCATCCTCAACAAGGTTGGAAGGTGACAGTGAAGATGAGGCCTCAGAGTCTGATGTTCAAGAGGTGGACATTGAGAAGGTCCAGGGAGAAGACATGGAAGCCTGAGAGGAAGACAACCAAAGCTTAATTTCTAGACTATCATTTTACAGATGTATGTAGAAAACGTTTTTGGGAGATGCGATGGATCATTGGGGATCATTCAATATTCCCTTTCTTTAGTTGTTCAGTGAAATCATCCCATATGAAGAGTGATCTCATTTAATTAAAGTTCAATTTGTTTGGAAGGAAGGATTTAATCATTTGGAAGTATGTCTACTTATATCCAATGCAAAAAAACATCTACATTTAAATGGTATTAATATTAATTTGCATATAATTCCGTTAATTTCCATATATTCCCGTTAATTCCCATGGAAAGTTTGTTTTGTTGACGTTGAGTGTGAGGTTATTTTCCTGACACCACACTCCGTGGGCCCTCACCTCACCTGTAGGTTGTCTTGTTGTTGTTGGTAATCAAGCCTACCACTGTAGTGTCGTCCGCAAACTTGATGATTGAGTTGGAGGCGTGCATGGCCATGCAGTCATGGGTGAACAGAGAGTACAGGAGAGGGCTCAGAACGCTCCCTTGTGGGGCCCCAGTGTTGAGGATCATCAGGGTGGAGATGTTGTTACCTACCCTCACCACTTGGGGGCGGCCCGTCAGGAAGTCCAGTACCCAGTTGCACAGGGCGGGGTTGAGACCCAGGGTCTCGAGCTTGATGACGAGTTTGGAGGGTACTATGGTGTTAAATGCTGAGCTGTAGTCGATGAACAGCATTCTCACATAGGTATTCCTCCTGTCCAGATGGGTTAGGGCAGTGTGCAGTGTGGTTGCGATTGCATCATCTGTGGACCTATTTGGGCGGTAAGCAAATTGGAGTGGGTCTAGGGTGTCAGGTAGGGTGGAGGTGATATGGTCCTTGACTAGTCTCTCAAAGCACTTCATGATGACGGAAGCGAGTGCTACGGGGCGGTAGTCATTTAGGTCAGTTACCTTAGCTTTCTTGGGAACAGGAACAATGGTGGCCCTCTTGAAGCATGTGGGAATAGCAGACTGGGATAAGGATTGATTGAATATGTCCGTAAACACACCAGCCAGCTGGTCTGCGCATGCTCTGAGGATGCGGCTGGGGATGCCGTCTGGGCCTGCAGCCTTGTGAGGGTTAACACGTTTAAATGTTTTACTCACGTCGGCTGCAGTGAAGGAGAGTCTGCAGGTTTTGGTTGCGGACCGTGTCAGTGGCACTGTATTGTCCTCAAAGCGTGCAAAAAAGTGATTCAGTCTGTCTGAGAGCAAGAGATCCTGGTCCGCGACGGAGCTGGTTTTCTTTTTGTAATCCGTGATTGACTGTAGAACCTGACACATACCTCTTGTGTCTGAGCCGTTGAATTTACTTTGGACTCTACTTTGTCTCTATATTGACGCTTAGCTTGTTTGATTGCCTTGAGGAGGGAATAGCTACACTGTTTGTATTCTGTCATGTTTCCGGTCACCTTGCCATGGTTAAAAGCAGTGGTTCGGGCTTTCAGTTTCACACGAATGCTGCCATCAATCCACGGTTTCTGGTTTGGGAATGTTTTAATCGTTGCTATGGGTACGCCATCGTCAATGCACTTTCTAATGAACTCGCTCACCGAATAAGCTTATTCGTCAATGTTGTTGTTGGACGCAATGTGGAACATATCCCAATCCACGTGATCGAAGCAGTCTTGAAGCGTGGAATCAGATTGGTCGGACCAGCGTTGAACAGACCTGAGCACGGGAGCTTCTTGTTTTAGTTTCTGTCTGTAGGCTGGGAGCAACAAAATGGAGTCGTGGTCAGCATTTCCGGAAGGAGGGCAGGGGAGGGCCTTATATCCGTCGTGGAAGTTAGAAAAACAATGATCCATGGTTTTACCAGCCCTGGTCGCGCAATCGATATGCTGATACAATTTAGGGAGTCTTGTTTTCAGATTAGCCTTGTTAAAATCCCCAGCTACAATGAATACAGCCTCAGGATATGTGTTTTCCAGTTTACATAGAGTCAAATAAAGTTTGTTCAGGGCCATCAATGTGTCTGCTTGGGGGGGAATATATACGGCTGTGATTATAATCGAAGAGAATTCCCTTGGTAGATAATGCGGTCTACATTTGATTGTGAGGAATTCTAAGTCAGTTGAACAGAAGGACTTGAGTTTCTGTATGTTGTTATGATCACACCACGTCTCGTTAATCATAAGGCATACCCACCCGCCCCTCTTCTTAACAGAAAGATGGTTGTTTCTGTCGGCGCGATACGTGAAGAAACCAGCTGGCTGCACCGACTCCGATAGAGTCTCTCGAGTGAGCCATGTTTCCGTGAAGCAAAGAACGTTACAGTCTCTGATGTCTCTCTGGAATACGCCCCTTGCTCGGATTTCATCAACCTTGTTGTCAAGAGACTGGACATTGGCGAGTAGTATGCTAGGGAGTGGTGCGCGATGTGCCCGTCTCCGGAGCCTGACCAGAAGACCGCTTTGTTTGCCTCTTTTACGACGTCGTTGTTTTGGGTCGCCGGCTGGGATCCGATCCATTGTCCCAGGTGGTGGGCAAAACACAGGATCTGCTTCGGGAAAGTCATATTCCTGGTCGTAATGATGGTGAGTTGATGTTGCTCTTATATTCAGTAGTTCCTCCTGACTGTATGTAATGAAACCTAAGATTTCCAGGGGTACCAATGTAAGAAATAACACGTAAAAAAACAAAATACTGCATAGTGTCCTAGGAAAGCGAAGCGAGGCGGCCATCTCTGTCAGAACCGGAAGTTTTTATTACTATTTTTTATTTTAGTCTACTTGGTAAATATTTTCTTCTTCTTGAACTGCACTGTTGGTTAAGGGCTTGTAAGTAAACATTTCACAGTAAAGTCTACACTTGTATTCGGCGCATGTGACAAATAAAGTTTGATTTGATTTGCTCTCCCTCCAGTGCTGTGTTCTGCTACTTAAATAGGCCCTGAATCTCAGAGAAAACACATTTATTTTCATCTCTATGTCGTAACCTGATGAAAACCCATAGCTCAAGTGATAGACGCAACACAACTCTGGTGTTAATCCCCAAATGAAAATGATTGCACTCTGGGTTCAGGTGGTGCGTTTCCTCTCGCCGCTTAAAGTATGTACGCTAGTGGCAGCGTTACCCTGGAGATGGCTCGTAAAAGCCCAGGTGAATAGGCTTCTTGATGCACTCTGGCTAATGAAAAAAGGCTAAACTCTCTCTCTGCTTTAATTTGGTCTTGATCCAGTATGTTTTGAGGACACCACTTCTGTGCTATGGATCTAAATGTGCTTGAGATCCACACAAGACTCTGGCTGTGAGTGTGTGTGTCTGTGTGTGTGTGTCTGTGAGTGTGTGTGTGGGTGCGAGTTTCTCAGTCTTTTTGTACAGTACAGTGTGTTTTGGGAGATTGTGTGTATACGTGCATGCATCAATGTATGTGTGTATTCCTGCCTGCGTGCATTCCTGCCTACATACATGTATGTCGGTAGTTGTGTGTGTGTGCATCTGCATGCATATGGGTGCTCTCTCATTCTCTGTCCTGCACTCTATGCTATCTAGAACCTAAAAGTGTTCTTTGGCAGTTCCCATGTAAGAACCCTTTGAAGAAGCCTTTTGGTTCCAGGTAGAACCCTTTTGGTTCCAGGTAGAACCCTTTTGGTGCCAGGTAGAATCCTTTTGGGTTCTATATGGAACTCAAAAGAGTTCTACCTGGAACCAAAAAGGATTCTCCTATGGGGATAACCGAAGAACCCTTTTGGAACCTTTATTTGTCTGGGTGCCTCCCTCTATTTATCTCAGGAGGCTGGACAGCTTGCTATGTGCCGGCTGGTCTCACCTCCGGGGAGCAACACCAATCCGTCCCATTATGCAAAGAGGAATCAGGGGCTCATCCCAGCGTGAGGGGGGCAGACATGCCATACCACCTCATTGGTTTTATTTGAGAGGGGAATATGTTGCACAGTCACACCTCTTCAACAATACCTCCCCATCACTGTAGTCTGTTGTTTGTTATTGTTGTCTGTCCTCAATAGCATGAGTCTTCGCACTTGCCATTCATTAATTCATCAGTTTATTTAGGGTGAAAAGGGTGGCACCTTATCATAAAGGGAAACTTCAAAATGTTTCAACTGCATATTCATCATCTCTAGCACCACCCACAACATCAACATACTGTGGGGCAAAAAGTATTTAGTCAGCCACCAATTGTGTAAGTTCTCCCACTTAAAAAGATGAGAGAGGCCTGTAATTTTCATCATAGGTACACTTCAACTATGACAGACAAAATGAGAAAAAAAATCCAGAAAATCACATTGTTGGATTTTTAATGAATTTATTTGCCAATTATGGTGGAAATTAAGTATTTGGTTACCTACAAACAAGCAAGATTTCTGGCTCTTACAGACCTGTAACTTCTTCTTTAAGAGGCTCCTCTGTCCTCCACTCGTTACCTGTATTAATGGCACCTGTTTGAACTTGTTATCAGTATAAAAGACACCTGTCCACAACCTCAAACAGTCACACTCCAAACTCCACTATGACCAAGACCAAAGAGCTGTCAAAGGACACCAGAAACAAAATTGTAGACCTGCACCAGGCTTGGAAGCCTGAATCTGCAATAGGTAAACAGCTTGGTTTGAAGAAATCAACTGTGGGAGCAATTATTAGGAAATGGAAGACATACGAGACCACTGATAATCTCCCTCGATCTGGGGCTCCACGCAAGATCTCACCCCGTGGGGTCAAAATGATCACAAGAACGGTGAGCAAAAATCCCAGAACCACACAGGGGGACCTAGTGAATGACCTGCAGAGAGCTGGAACCAAAGTAACAAAGCGTACCATCAGTAACACACTACGCCGCCAGGGACTCAAATCCTGCAGTGTCAGACATGTCCCCCTGCTTAAGCCAGTACATGTCCAGGCCCGTCTGAAGTTTGTTAGAGAGCATTTGGATGATCCAGAAGAAGATTGTGAGAACGTCATATGGTCAGATGAAACTAAAATATAACTTTTTGGTAAAAACGCAACTCGTCGTGTTTGGAGGACAAAGAATGCTGAGTTGCATCCAAAGAACACCATACCTACTGTGAAGCATGGGGGTGGAAACATCATGCTTTGGGGCTGTTTTTCTGCAAAGGGACCAGGACGACTGATCCGTGTAAAGGAAAGAATGAATGGGGCCATGTATCGTGAGATTGTGAGTGAAAACCTCCTTCCATCAGCAAGGGCATTGAAGATGAAACGTGGCTGGGTCTTTCAGCATGACAATGATCCCAAACACACCGCCCGGGCAACGAAGGAGTGGCTTCGTAAGAAGCATTTCAACCCCATAGAAAATCTTTGGAGGGAGTTGACAGTCTGTGTTGCCCAGCAACAGCCCCAAAACATCACTGCTCTAGAGGAGATCTGCATGGAGGAATGGGCCAAAATACCAGCAACAGTGTGTGAAAACCTTGTGAAGACTTACAGAAAACGTTTGACCTCTGTCATTGCCAACAAAGGGTTTATAACAAAGTATTGAGATAAACTTTTGTTATTGACCAAATACTTTTTTTCCACCATAATTTGCAAATAAATTCATTAAAAATCCTACAATGTGATTTTCTGGATTTTTTTTCTCATTTTGTCTGTCATAGTTGAAGTGTACCTATGATGAAAATTACAGGCCTCTCTCATCTTTTTAAGTGGGAGACCTTGCACAATTGGTGGCTGACTAAATACTTTTTTTGCCCCACTATATGTGAAAATGGCGCATTTCTATGTTTTGTAGTGAAAAGGAAAGTGTTTCCAATGACATCATCACCCAATTAGTAAACAAAGAGTAGGCAATGCCTACTCACAACTGGTTAAAATCACATAATGTACACCAATGATGCCATTGGAAACACTTATCTTCCTCTCTTTTTTACTACAAAACATAGAAATGATCATGATGTTGGGATGGTGTTGGAGATGATGAATATGAAGTTGACAAATTGTGAAGTTTCCATTTAAAGTGGAAATGGTTTGGTCTCTTTTTTTTCTTTTTCTTTTTAAAGGAGAGTGGAGTTCCACTCAATATTTCATGTTTGTTGATGCTTTATTAGACAGACATAAATATAGAAAGGAAGACAGTGAAATAGGAGGAAGGATCTAGATGGAGATTGAACACCAGTCTTTGGTGGGGAGGAATATGTGTCTTTCTGGTCTCTTCTTGACATACTGCAGATGAAAATGCATAAGATGTTATTGCTGCTTGATAAGTCTATAGTCAATAGTCTTGACATCTAAAAAAACAACCATGGTCCTCCACTGTACGTGAATACATGGTGCTCCACTGTACATGAATACATGGTGCTCCACTGTACGTGAATACATGGTGCTCCACTGTACGTGAATACATGGTGCTCCACTGTACATGAATACATGGTGCTCCACTGTACGTGAATACATGGTGCTCCACGTGAATACATGGTCCTCCACTGTACGTGAATACATTCCACCATTGGTACATGGTCCTCCACTGTACGTGAATACACACACTGTACGTGAAAAGCCATGTGAAACGTGCTCCACTGTACATGAATACATGGTGCTCCACTGACCATGGTTCCTCATATCTGTCATTGGTACTCACACATAGAAAGCCATGTGAAACGTGTGTGACCTGTTCCTCATATCGTCAATAAGGAGTGATATGAATCAGTCTTAGAGCAAATCTGATCTTGACCTTTTGGGTCACCTGACTTATGGGGGTTGTAACTGGCTGAGACAAAGATGTCCTCTCTCCAAGGCATGATGATGACATAACATCAGAGATATCTTATCAGACGTTCAAAGCAGCGGTAGCCCCTGATTGGCTGACTACCTGGGGACACGGGATGGTCAACAAAGCAGCATGACAAAAATATGATGGCAAGGTTTCGAACTACCGGTAATTTCTTTGAGAAGATATATATAGCGATATGTGCATTTGAACAACTGCATAAATACACCTATTTCACTTTTGCATGTCAAAAACCGAATGACCACTGCTACACACGCTGCCACTGTTTTCAACAGATAATATTATACTATTTAGAACGAGCAGCCAGTTTATGAACGAGCGAGTACACCAGAGAAAACGGTCGTCACAAGTTACCACAGCTACAAAGTCATAAAGCCTTCCTATTTCTACAATTTATCTTCTTAAAATATGATTTTAAATCTAGAATTAATTCAAGATTCTTACTAAATAGCCTATTTTGAATTTGTGGCTGTGGTAACTAGTGGTAACCAGGGATAACACAAAAAGCATGCAGATGCAATACGTGAAAACACGTGATATAACTGGGGATAGCTAGCAAACATAATGTCACAAAGCATGATCTAACTGGGGATAGCTAGCAAACATAATGTCACAAAGCATGATCTAACTGGGGATAGCTAGCAAACATAATGTCACAAAGCATGATCTAACTGGGGATAGCTAGCAAACATAATGTCACAAAGCATGATCTAACTGGGGATAGCTAGCGAACATAATGTCACAAAGCATGATCTAACTGGGGATAGCTAGCTAACATAATGTCACAAAGCATGATCTAACTGGGGATAGCTAGCGAACATAATGTCACAAAGCATGATCTAACTGGGGATAGCTAGCGAACATAATGTCACAAAGCATGATCTAACTGGGGATAGCTAGCGAACATAATGTCACAAAGCATGATCTAACTGGGGATAGCTAGCTAACATAATGTCACAAAGCATGATCTAACTGGGGATAGCTAGCGAACATAATGTCACAAAGCATGATCTAACTGGGGATAGCTAGCGAACATAATGTCACAAAGCATGATCTAACTGGGGATAGCTAGCGAACATAATGTCACAAAGCATGATCTAACTGGGGATAGCTAGCGAACATAATGTCACAAAGCATGATCTAACTGGGGATAGCTAGCGAACATAATGTCACAAAGCATGATCTAACTGGGGATAGCTAGCTAACATAATGTCACAAAGCATGATCTAACTGGGGATAGCTAGCGAACATAATGTCACAAAGCATGATCTAACTGGGGATAGCTAGCTAACATAATGTCACAAAGCATGATCTAACTGGGGATAGCTAGCGAACATAATGTCACAAAGCATGATCTAACTGGGGATAGCTAGCGAACATAATGTCACAAAGCATGATCTAACTGGGGATAGCTAGCGAACATAATGTCACAAAGCATGATCTAACTGGGGATAGCTAGCGAACATAATGTCACAAAGCATGATCTAACTGGGGATAGCTAGCTAACATAATGTCACAAAGCATGATCTCTAACATAATGTCACAAAGCATGATCTAACTGGGGATAGCTAGCTAACATAATGTCACAAAGCATGATCTAACTGGGGATAGCTAGCTAACATAATGTCACAAAGCATGATCTAACTGGGGATAGCAAGCGAACATAATGTCACAAAGCATGATCTAACTGGGGATAGCTAGCGAACATAATGTCACAAAGCATGATCTAACTGGGGATAGCTAGCGAACATAATGTCACAAAGCATGATCTAACTGGGGATAGTTAGCGAACATAATGTCACAAAGAATGATGCGCAAGCTTCATATTTCCAGGTTAGTCAGATATTACTTTAGAATGCCAATTTCAAGTCTAACTATCTAGCTGCTTATCAAAGGTGGATAACTGGTTAATTTGACTCAAAAAATCTGCCACATTATTTCTCAATGTTTCTCAAAATTACAAAATGAAGGAAGGAAAGTGAAGGAAAAGCAGCCAACAAGTGCTCAACATATGTGGGAACTCCTTCAAGACTGTTGGAAAAGCATTCCAGGTGAAGCTGGTTGAGATAATGCCAATTGTGTGCAAAGCTGGCATCAAGGCAAAGGGTGGCTACTTTGAAGAATCTCAAATATAAAATATATTTTGATTCTATATGTGTTATTTCATAGTTTAGATGTCTTCACTATTATTCTACAATGTAGAAAATAGTACAAATAACGAAAAATCCTTGAATGAGTAGGTGTGACCAAACTTTTGACTGGTACTGTATACGTATATGGAGACTGTTTAATGCCAAAAATAAGGTTTTAAATACACGTTAACATTTTTTTAAACTAAAAATAACATTCCTGATCTTTGTTAAATCTCAGGCACTTGGGCTCCTGAGTGGCACATTGGTCTAAGACTGCATCTCAATGCAAGTGGCGTCACTACAGTCCCTGGTTCAAATCCGCACTATTTTCCCAGCGTTGGCTGGAGTAGGCTGTCATTGTAAATAGGAATTTGTTCTTCACCGACTTGCCATGTTAAATAAAAATAAATAAGTGTCACTTAGATATAGGACAGACACTTCAGAACAAACTTCCTTTTGATTTTTTGGGTGACTATCTGTTACTCAATGTATTTGAATCGGCTAATAACAGTAAGATCCACAATTATTTTGTATCTATTTGTTTTATTTTATATATACTTCAAGGGGTCTTAACACTCAAAATCAAATAGCTAAATTATCCTTCGTATGACCTTCTTCAAGGTCATACCCCAATGGGTTAATGGATACCTGACATCCTGTTACCTGACAAATGGACACTATTGCACCAATTTCAACATCAACTATAATGAAAGTTAAGAGCAGACAGAGGCAGCATACATGAGTTCTACACACATGACGTGACATGACAAGTAAGCCACCATGACACCATCTCCCTAACTGCTAGCTGTCGGGGCAGGCCAACAGTGAGTACTGGACTGTCCACTTGTCTGAAACATCATTACCAATTCACACTTTCGGACAATTACTTTTGCTTTGTGGACGTAATGGGTCATGGGTCTCCCATGACTGTGGGCCTGCTGTGTGCAGAATAATGGAGATGGGGTTCATCTGTCACTGAAATGGAAGGACAAAATAATGGACATCCCTTTGAAAGCATTTGATTTATCAAGCTAGAATTTCGTTTTGACACTTTCTTGATGTTTTGAACTGCATTTTTCAGTCATTTCAATTGCTGATAAGGAAATTCTCTTTTAACCTTACAAATGATGTGTTTAATAATATTTCACATAATAATATTATGTGTTTGCGTGAGCCGAACATTGGAAGAATTGTAAATGCATTGTGAAAGGGTATAGACAGGTTGGTTGTTTAGCAACAAAACTGATGTGTGTGCAACTATGGGGCAAAATAGATGCCATTGGCTTAGACTTTTGACAACATGTAAGCTATAATGTGTCTCCAAATGTTTATTGAAAACAAATACATTTGCACAATGTGCACTTGTTGTCTCTCAAATACATCGTTACAGTTGTTGGTTAGCCACTGAAGCTAGCGAATTTGAGTCATATTAGCATAGACATGACATCATTCTTGTCATCGACGCTAGCTGACCGTTCAGAATCATAACAATGCACACATTCTGGCCTCATAGATGCGCATGCATCATTTTTTGTGATGTTAGCCAACCCGTCTATGAAATGTGAGTTGCGAATTATTCAGATCAAGGGTGTCCATATACTGTATATTGGTATTTTAGTGTAACTGTGAATGCTACTTCGGTCGATGGCTGAGCTGATTTGATTCATGTGTAATTTGGTCAGATTAAATTGAAATATTCCACCATCGGAAACTATCACTTGTGCATCTTGGCTACATTGGTATTTACATTTGGTGAAAATTTTGGTTAATAACCTTTGTCACTCTGGTTTTTGGTACTATCTGTTGTATGGAGAACTTGGGCTTCATCAAGGTTTATTTGTGAGTAAAGCTGGCTTTGATAATAGCCAGTGCTTACCCAGCCACCGACCTCACGGTACGTCACTGCCTTAACCCACAGAGTGGGGATAAGTGGGCAATTTTAGCAGCCCGCCTTCAACACCAACGAGCACAGTCAGAGTTCAGCAGTGAGAGGATATGAGGAGTGAGCGTGACAAATGGAGAGAAATTGTGTGAGGGAAAGAGATTGTTGGGGGCAGATGGGAAGAGAGAACCAAAACAAATCAACTGTGTTGGGGAATGGTGAACTACATGTAATTAAACTAGAAATGTAATTGCATTTTGCAGTAGCTTGGTGGTAGTTGAACTAAATTCTAATCTTGGAGGTGTTTTCAGTAGTTTATTTATTTTTTGACATGTAGCGGTGTAGCTAATTACTGGAACTACAAACTACATTTTTTGCAAAAATAAAATATGGGTGATGTAGGCAAGAATTTCCTCGGCATCAGACCTGCCCAATTCTCACTAGAAATATTGTTTATGTGTTTAATAGGCTAAATTACATATCCTGTTAACATCTGACTGCAGAGTGACCTGTTCTTGCAATGTGTAGTCTATGAACTTTCAGATTTAGATGTGATGAGAATTAACTGACTAGATATCCCCCTTTCCCTTCCTTTCCCTAAACTACGTTTTTCTTAAAGGTAGCTTTAGTGTAGTTTAACTTCTTCAAGTGTGAAGTAATTGGTATCATTTGAAAAGTATTCAGACCCCTTCACTTTTTCCACATTTTGTTACGTTACAGCCTTATTTTAAAATGCATTAAATTACATTTTCTCCTCTTCAATCTACACACAATACAGTTTTTTAGATTTGTTTGCAAATGTATAAAAAAAGAAAGAAATATCTTATTTACATAAGTATTCAGACCCTTTGCTATGATACTTTAAATTGAGCTCCGGTGCATCCTGTTTCCATTTCCTGCATCCTGTTTCCATTGATCATCCTTGAGATGTTTATACAACTTGATTGGAGTCCACCTGTGGTAAATTCAATTGATTGGACATGAAATCGAAAGGCACACACCTGTCTATATAAGGTCCCACAGCTGACAGTGCATGTCAGAGCAAAAACCAAGCCATGAGGTTGAAGGAATTGTCCATAGTGCTCCGAGACAGGATTGTGTCGAGGCACAGATCTGGGGAAGGGTACCAAAAAATGTCTGCAGCATTGATGGTCCCCAAGAACACAGAGGTCTCCATCATTCTTAAATGGAAGAAGTTTGGAACCACCAGGATTCTTCCTAGAGCTGGCCGCAGAGCCAAACTGAGCAATTGGGAGAGAAGGGTCTTGGTCAGGGAGGTGACCAAGAACCAGAACCAGACATAGCTCCAGAGATCCTCTGTGGAGATGCGAGAACCTTACAGAAGGACAATCATTTCTAAAGCACTCCACCAATCAGGCCTTTACGGTAGAGAGGCCAGACGGAAGCCACCCCTCAGTAAAAGGCACATAACAGCCTGCTTGGAGTTTGCCAAAAGGCACCTAAAGGATTCTCAGACCATAAGAAACAAGATTCCCTGGTCTGATGAAACCAAGATTGAACTGTTTGGCCTGAATGCCAAGCGTCACATCCGGAGGAAACCTGGCACCATCCCTACGGTGAAGCATGGTGGTGGCAGCATCATGCTGTGGGGATGTTTTTCAGTGGCAGGGAATGGGAGACTTGTCAGGATTGGGGGAAAGATGTACGGAGCAAAGTACAGAGAGATCCTTGATGAAAACCTGCTCCAGAGCGCTCAGGACCTCAGACTGGTGTGAAGGTTTACCTTCCAACAGGACAACGACCCTAAGGACACCCCACCAAGACAACGCAGGAGTGGCTTCTGGACAATTCTCTGAATTTCCTTGAGTAGCCCAGCCAGAACCCGGACTTGAACCCGATCGAACATCTCTGGAGAGTCCTGAAAATAGCTGTGCATCAACGGACCCCATGCGACCTGACAGAGCTTGAGAGGATCTGCAGAGAAGAATGGGAAAAACTCCCCAAATACAGGTTGTGCCAATCTTGCGGCATCATATCCAAGAACACTCAACACTGTAATCATTGCCTATGGTGCCTCAACAACGTACTGAGTAAAGAGTTTCCCCCTCATCAATCTACACACAATACCCCATGATGACAAAACAAAAACAGGTTATTTTTTATTTTTTGCAAATGTATTACAAATATAAAACAGAATAAGTCAAGGGGTATGGCTACTTTCAGAATGCACTGTATATTTTCCGAGTAGCTTCTCAACACTGAAAATCGAGCAGTCAGAAAAGTGCTTTGCTACCGTAAACAAAGGAGGGATACTCTAGCAGGAGTAGATTAGTATCAAAAGAAGCAAAGCCAGAGGAAATTACAACTAAGGGAGACGGTTGGCGTGGAGAGGTTTTAGCATAAAGAGATTCCCTTTTGTTTCTCTAGTCATGCATTCATACAGTGTTTTACATCGAATGCCCATCAGTGTGATTTGACATACAGTGTACAAAGTAGCTATGACAGGCGAAACGCTGAGGGACACAAGGGGAAATTAGCCTACCTCTGTGTGGATAAACCAGTAATACAGAGATGGAGGTTTGCTAGCTATAGAACCACACTTCCACTTTCAACACAGGAGGAGGAAATGACCTGGCATTGGTTTACATTTGGAGTGTGGAAGTCTGGGAGAGGCTGGTCATTGTGAATTTATTAGGACGTACCAGGACAATATATAATTGGACAAAATGCTTTATTAAACAGATCATGCCTTGCATTGATGGATAGTGTAGGCACTAGGTTTAGTACACAGTCTGGGAATATTCAACAAATATAATCCTGAAAGCCAGAAGCAGAATGTGAAAACCAGAAAACATTTTAAGATCGCACCGCATTAATAACAACAGGAAGTAGGATTGCTGCATTTTAGCATTTTTGGAAACATAGATCCAGGAGACAACATTTATGTATACACTTACCACACCACACATTTTCAGCAATCCTAAACCTCACTGACATCTCATCACTAATCGACCAAACCAATTATATGATATTACACATGTACAGATGAAGAGGTAAGGCTGTAGCTACACCAAACCTCTGTATTTTTTTTCCTTTAACCTTCTCCAATTAAAAGTTACACACAAAAATTGAGGGGTGGGGGAGGTTGGGGACTCAACTTACTGTTAGAATAGTAGAATACACAAAGTGCAAATTCGGTTATGCAATTTCAATTTTTGGTTGCAGCAGTTCCGTCTTGTTATATGTTACTCACTGACAATCAATTAACCTATGCAGTTTAAAAAATGTAGTAAATTAGTCTGGCAAAAAGTGTAGATTTGCAGGAAATTTGCTGTAAAACGTCCCCCAAAAATGTCTGTAAGCAATTTGTTAATAAAAATAATGTTTGTTAATAAAAATTATTTTTCAGCTCACAGATCCCTCACCATTTTCAAGCATGTGGTGGCTGCATCATGTTATGGGTAGGCTTGTCATTGACAAGTACTAGGCAGTTTTTTAGGAGAAAAAGAAACACAATAGAGCTAAGCACAGGCAAAATCTTAAAAGGAAAACCTGGTTCAGTCTGCTTTCCTCCAGACACTGGGAGGCAAATTCACCTTTCAGGAGGACAATAACCTAAAACACAAGGCCAAATCTATACTAGAGTTGCTTACCAAGACAACATTGAATGTTCCTGAGTGGCCTAGTTACTGTTTTGACTTAAATTGGCTTAAAATCTATGGTAAGATTTGAAAATGGCTGTCAAGGAATATTCAACAACCAACTTGATACACCTTGTATCATGACACAAGGCGAGACCCAGATGCCGACACAGGAGGCAGCTGGTTGGAGTCTTATAATGTTTATTAATCTAAAAGGAGGAGGCAAGAGAATGGTCATGGACAGGCAAAAGGTCAAAACCAGATCAGAGTCCAGGAGGTACAGAGTGGCAGACAGGCTCGTGGTCAAGGCAGGCAGAATGGTCAGGCAGGCAGGAACAGAGTCCAAAAACAGGCAAGGGTCAAAACCCGGGAGGACTAGAAAAAGGAGAATTGCAAAACATCAGGAGAATGGGAAAACCGCTGGTTGACTTGGAAAACATACAAGATGAATTGGCACAGAGAGACAGGATAAATACACTGGGGAAAATCAGCGACACCTGGAGGAGGTGGAGACAATCACAAGGACAGGTGAAACAGATCAGGGCGTGACACCTTGAATAAGTTCAAAAGGATAATGGACAATTATTGTACAATCCAAGTGTGCAAAACTCTTAGAGACTTACCCAGAAAGACTCACAGCTGAAATCGCTGCCAAAATTGATTCTAAAATGTATTGACTCAGGGGGTTGAATACTTATCCAATCAAGATATATTAGTGTTTTATTTTTCATTATCTTTTAACAAATGTAGAATTTTTCTTCCACATTGACATTATAGAGTATTTTGTGTAGACCGTTGACAAAATATTTCAATGAAATCCATTTGAAACCCTCTTTGCAAAACAACAAACTGCGAAAAAAGGGTGTGAATACTTTCTGATGGCACTGTAGGTCGTGTTCATTAGCCACCAAACGGAAGAACGTGGACTGAAACATGGAGTGACTACCTGAACTTGTCCAATAAGAAACGCTTGATTTTTTATTTGAATATGACCCTGGTGAACGTTATGCTAACGTTAGCCTAACAGAATCCACCAGCGTCAAGAGAAATGGAGACGACGCCCCTGGTGTCAATAACCCAATGAGTGAGACAAAGCAGGTTCTCCAGCCACTCAAAAATGCCATTATCTTATTGCCGCTACATCGACAACATGCTGTCCTTGCATGCTGTCCTGCCTTTATTCACAGGTAAACAAATGATTAACAGTCCCTTAAGGTCCAATATCGATCCCCCTTTCTCAAAGATTTGTTACAGCAAATTTAGTTTCAAAAGGTATTGAGGATTTAAGACTTCAGGTATTTCTATTGAGTTTCTTTAGTTTCCAAATCACATATCAAAACCCGTCAACTCAGAACCTAAATCTGATTCATATAAAACCTCCAGAAATCTTTTCTCCCTAGTTGGATATGTAAAATCTCCATTGTTTCACGTATGCAGCTTGCGATTCCGACAACAACCGTATCTATGCTTTTTAACGCAGACCTCAAACTTTCACAGTGTAACTTAGACAACAGCACAGTGACAGCAACTTATATATTCCTCTGTCCTTTGGTAAATGTAAAAACTCTACTGTCTATCTAACTCATTTCCATTGTCCCTTATTTTCATACAAGGTGACAGCTTGGCACGTCAACTGCGGACAGATTGAGAGTTGATTGTGATTTTTCCAAAGGCACAATGGGTGAACACTTTCATTGTGTTCTCCTTACAAAATTGCTGAAAAGCAGTTAAAATATATGTTCTATTCTATCCCTGAAGCCTACAAATAATCCTATCTTCTCACCATTCTTACCAAATCTATTGAGTACTTTTAAACATTTGTCAAGATATCAGCACTATTTTCTAGTGGAGCTGAGTTAGAATAAAAGACAATTTAGCGAGAAATCAATAAAAACTAGTTCCTGTTATTCCAAATCAGTTTTAATAAAATATGCACCTACTGTTAAGTATTGGTGGATGACAGTAGGCCATGAAAGCGCAAAGGTTAATATATGGTGATTGCGGTGCATTTGTTATTGAGAGAGAGATGCAGGTGTTGGTGTTACATCCATGAAGAGACTGTCACAGAGTCACGGCACTGTGGTTTCATCGTTCCACAAGTGATCATTAGTTCCCAATATGGAGTCTATTAATCCTCCCAGTGAAAAATAACTATTGTCTTCCAACCCAGGACCAGGTTCTGTTGCCCTGTCAATATGGTTATAGCAGTAAAATGAAAATCTGGTTAGTTGAATGTGTTGCATCTCCCTGCGAGGCATCTCTTTCATCGAGAAACAACGACATGGTATCATTTGAATCTGTCAAACAATTGTGCTATTTAACCTTTGTAGTTATATGCCACCTATGCTGACATATTAGTTACATGTCACTTACGATGACACAGTATTTACTCTGAAAGAATAGTTCAGATTCTAACATTTTATTTGCTCTGCTCCTAACCTCGTTTCTTTGTACTCTATTGTTTTTCTGCCAGTGCCTCTTAAAATTCGACTAAATTAAAGATTATCAGAATGAAATGGAACAAGACTTTTCTATGATTGTTTACAGAGCTTCACATGTCCCTAGCGAGAGAAGTGTCAGTGAGTATAACAGGCATTCGCTTTAATCGGCGCAGCGTCTCTAAGCTGATACACACACACACAGCACATTATCTTTGTATGACGATAGTAATTGTACTTTGCAATGCTCCCCTCCTATCTTTCTTCAGTCTTCCCTTATGGATTTGGAATACTCACAAACTGTCACCACGTACCCCAACTCTGTGTTCCCCATTACTTTTCATATGATTCTTCCACCTCTCCCAGGACAGATGTCTGACCTATCGGGTGCCCCACTGTAAAAATTCCCCTCAATTGTATATATGAGACATGAATGGATGTATTCCGTTTTCACCCAATAGCTAGTGTCTGCTGTTGACCACATAGATAGATGCCTACAGTAACCGTAAAAGGTGGATCTGATATAAGCCAATGCATTTCACAATATACAGTATATGTGTGCCATTTAGTAACACAGTAACATTGAATATTATTCTGGAGAGAGCTAGGTCATGAGCGGTAGAGCTGTAGAGCGTGGGAGGGCTACATCAATAACCCAGTGGGGAGGAGAGAGGTGACAGTGTTGTTCCTCATCGGGCTGGGATGTTCCCCCACCCCGGGGGGCTTGCTCTCTTCCCTGTATCCGTTGCACTTGACCGACCAAGCGGAGCCGCCACCCTTCCACGTGCCCTCTGGTACCATCCCCTGTGTCACTGCATGGAGAGGGGACAGGGTTGGATATGGGGGTAAAGGGAAGATGACCCCATTTCTCTAGCTGCACGGTAGGAGTCTCATGCCCTACAGAATAAACACAGTACTTTACATCTGATTCACTATCTGGGAGGGAAAACACATAGAACATGACTGGTGGGCCCAGTGGCTCATGGGTAACTGAACTTGTTTTCAATCCAAAATGAAAGAGCCTATTTTGGTGATGCGAGTAAGGATATATTGTAAACGTGGTTGAACTGTGCTATTCTTTTTTCAAATCACTTATCACAGGCATTTAGGTAATATAACACACTCACACATTCTGTACATTAGTGAAGTCATAGGGTGTTCTGTTGCCATGGTGCATGTTGCATCAGCCACCGTGAGGAATTGTCAAACAACATGATCTACAGTTGTGTTTTAGGCAAATAACCTGGCAAATGTTCCTCTGTCTTTACTCTAGTTTGGAAGTCCTGAAAGTGTCCCAAAAATGCTAATTTAACAGTGTGGAGGGCCCTTATTAGAGTGGGCAAGCTAGTTTTGCGTGGCCCAGTCACCCGGCTGTTGCCCGGGTGGGAGGAGTCAGCACTTTATTAGAAATTTAATAGCCCAACGAATGCCCTGCTCAAAACTGACGGTTAGGCCAGCTATGAGGGATGGTGTTGAAAACAAAACAACGAAATGTACGTGGTGGATACAAACTAACCGCTAATCATTGATTAAAACTTCTTTGGGAGAGGGGACAGCATTTTCACTTTTGGATGAATAGCGTGCCCAGAGTAAACTACCTCCTACTCAGTCCCAGATGCTAATATATGCATATTATTAGTAGTATTGGATAGAAAACATGCTAAAGCTTCTAAAACTGTTTGAATGATGTCTGTGAGTATAACAGAACTCATATGGCAGGCAAAAACCTGAGAAATAATCCAAACAGGAAGTGGGAAATCTGAGGTTTGTAGTTTTTGAACTCAGCCCCTATAGAATACACAGTGGGATTTGGGTCATTTTGCACTTCCTAAGGCTTCCACTAGATGTCAACCGTCTTTAGAACGTTGTTTCAGTCACGCGTTCTCAGTCACGCGCATTTCACATGAGAGGTAGCTCTCGTTCCATTGCTTTTCTACAGACAATGGAATTCTCCGGTTCGAACATTATTGAACATTTATGATAAAAACATCCTAAAGATTGATTCTATACTTAGTTTGACAAGTTTCTACAACCTGCAATATAACTTTTTGAACTTTTCGTCCGACTGGACCTGAACGAGCGTTTGGATTTGTTTACCAAATGCCCTAACAAAAGAAGCTATTTGCACATAATTGATGGACTTTATGGAACAAATTAAACATTTATTGTCGAACTGGAATTCCTGGGAGTGCATTCTGATGAAGATCATCAAAGGTAAGTTAATATTTATAATGCTATTTCTGACTGACTGCGTGTAACGGATGTGAAACGGCTAGCTTAGTTAGCGGTGGTACACGCTAAATAGCGTTTCAATCGGTGACGTCACTTGCTCTGAGACCTTGAAGTAGTAGTTCCCCTTGCTCTGCAAGGGCCGTGGCTTTTGTGGAGCGATGGGTAACGATGCTTTGTGGGTGTCAGTTGTTGATGTGTGCAGAGGGTCCCTGGTTCGTGCCCGGGTATGGGCGAGGGGATGGTGTAAAGTTATACTGTTACATTGATGCTGTTGACCCGGATCACTGGTTACTGCGGAAAAGGAGGAGGTCAAAAGGGGGGGTGAGTGTAACGGATGTGAAACGCTAGCTTAGTTAGCGGTGGTGCGCGCTAAATAGTGTTTCAATCGGTGAAGTCACTTGCTCTGAGACCTTGAAGTAGTGGTTCCCCTTGCTCTGCAAAGGCCGCGGCTTTTGTGGAGCGATGGGTAACGATGCTTCGTGGGTGACTGTTGTTGATGTGTGCAGAAGGTCCCTGGTTCACGCCTGGGTATGGGCGAGGGGACGGTCTAAAGTTATACTGTTACATGCACAACATGGCAGATATGTATTTTGGCTGTTTTGGGCTCTGAGCGCCGTACTGGATCATCACTGGAGGCTCCGGACCATGGATCATCACTGGAGGCTCCGGACCATGGATCATCACTGGAGGCTCCCGGCCATGGATCATCACTGGAGGCTCCGGACCATGGATCATCACTGGAGGCTCCGGGCCATGGATCATCACTGGAGGCTCCGGGCCATGGATCATCACTGGAGGCCTTGAAGTGGTAAGTGTTCATGATTTTTATTGATCAAAAAACACTCAAACAAAATAACAAAGAGAAAAACGAACAGTTCTGTAAGGCAAATAAACTATACAGAAAACAACTACCCACAAAACACAGGTAGGGAAAAGGCTGCCTAAGTATGATTCCCAATCAGAGACAACGATACACAACTGCCTCTGATTGGGAACCACACTGGCCATAAAACAAATAAACAGAAAACATAGACATAAAGAAACTAGAATGCCCACCTTAGTCACACCCTGGCCTAACCAAAATAGAGAATAAAAGCCTCTCTATGGCCAGAGCGTGACAGTTACGTCCTGCAATTCGTATGATATGTTACCAATTCCAATTCGTACAATATGTTATGAATTTGTAAGTGCTTAAAATCCTGTTCAATTTATTAGTAGTAGAGTTGAAAGAATATGTACTTTATGTACAATAGTACATCAAGAGTATCAAATCATATCAAGTTGTATTTGTCACATGCGTTGAATACATCAGGTGTGGGTTTTACCATGAAATGCTTACTTACGAGCCCTTTCCCAAAAATAAAAGTACAACTTAGTGTGGTGAGTCTGATAAATACAGAGCATTATATTATATATATTAGCACCTGGCAGATCGGTAAACATGGTATTGATTTTACGTCTCCTCAACTAAGCACACAGCTTATTCATTCCTTTTATTTCACACCATAAACGTTCATGGCATTTTACATCTCAGTGCCATGTCAATCAGGCCTTTAGCACCTATCATACATTTGTCAATCACATCAATCCGACATAAAACTGAGACTCTGGAGAGATGGTTATGACATTATGAGCAACGCTGAAACAGGAAGTAGGAGTTAATACTGTACCTTTCATTCTGCAAATATTAACTGTATGCACTAAGCAAGCGAAAACGAGGCATTGCATTTTTCCTATCTAGCGGTACGAGCGTAGGATCAAGGAATATTTTTTTCTAGAGCTCCATCTCGCTACGTTTTCATTGCCTAAGTGCAAAAATAATTGATCTCTACAAACAACCTTTTTATAATAAGTCAATTTGAGGCTCCCAGAAGAGTTCTGTGCACATGCTAATGATTTCTTTTTTTTTTTACTCTGTGAAACAAATTGGAAGTCTGAAGAAGTGAAAGAAGCGGGGAGAGAAACATGGTGTTTGTGGAGTAGCAGTAAATTATAAGGGAAACAGACAGACGTCAGGTTAGTGGAGTAGCAGTAAATTATAAGGGAAACAGACAGACATCAGGTTAGTGGAGTAGCAGTAAATTATAAGGGAAAGAGACAGACGTCAGGTTAGTGGAGTAGCAGTAAATTATAAGGGAAACAGACGTCAGGTTAGTGGAGTAGCAGTAAATTATATTGGAAACAGACAGACGTCAGGTTAGTGGAGTAGCAGTAAATTATAAGGGAAACAGACAGACGTCAGGTTAGTGGAGTAGCAGTAAATTATAAGGGAAACAGACAGACGTCAGGTTAGTGGAGTAGCAGTAAATTATAAGGGAAACAGACAGACGTCAGGTTAGTGGAGTAGCAGTAAATTATAAGGGAAACAGACGTCAGGTTAGTGGAGTAGCAGTAAATTATAAGGGAAACAGACAGACGTCAGGTTAGTGGAGTAGCAGTAAATTATAAGGAAACAGACGTCAGGTTAGTGGAGTAGCAGTAAATTATAAGGGAAACAGACAGACGTCAGGTTAGTGGAGTAGCAGTAAGGGAAACAGACAGACGTCAGGTTAGTTATAGCAGTAAGGGAAACAGACAGACGTCAGGTTAGTGGAGTAGCAGTAAATTATAAGGGAAACAGACAGACGTCAGGTTAGTGGAGTAGCAGTAAATTATAAGGGAAACAGACAGACGTCAGGTTAGTGGAGTAGCAGTAAATTATAAGTGGAAACAGACAGGAAACAGACAATTATAAGGAAACAGACAGACGTCAGGTTAGTGGAGTAGCAGTAAATTATAAGGGAAACAGACAGAGCGTCAGGTTTGTGGAGTAGCAGTAAATTATAAGGAAACAGACAGACGTCAGGTTAGTGGAGTAGCAGTAAATTATAAGGGAAACAGACAGCGTCAGGTTAGTGGAGTAGCAGTAAATTATAAGGGAAACAGACAGACGTCAGGTTAGTGGAGTAGCAGTAAATTATAAGGGAAACAGACAGACGTCAGGTTAGTGGAGTAGCAGTAAATTATAAGGGAAACAGACAGACGTCAGGTTAGTGGAGTAGCAGTAAATTATAAGGGAAACAGACAGTAAATTATAAGGGAAACAGACAGACGTCAGGTTAGTGGAGTAGCAGTAAATTATAAGGGAAACAGACAGACGTCAGGTTAGTGGAGTAGCAGTAAATTATAAGGGAAACAGACAGACGTCAGGTTAGTGGAGTAGCAGTAAATTATAAGGGAAACAGACAGACGTCAGGTTAGTGGAGTAGCAGTAAATTATAAGGGAAACAGACAGACGTCAGGTTAGTGGAGTAGCAGTAAATTATAAGGGAAACAGACAGACGTCAGGTTAGTGGAGTAGCAGTAAATTATAAGGGAAACAGACAGACGTCAGGTTTGTGGAGTAGCAGTAAATTATAAGGGAAACAGACAGACGTAAGGTTTGTGGAGTAGCAGTAAATTATAAGGGAAACAGACAGACGTCAGGTTAGTGGAGTAGCAGTAAATTATAAGGGAAACAGACAGACGTCAGGTTAGTGGAGTAGCAGTAAATTATAAGGGAAACAGACAGATGTCAGGTTAGTGGAGTAGCAGTAAATTATAAGGGAAACAGACAGACGTCAGGTTAGTGGAGTAGCAGTAAATTATAAGGGAAACAGACAGACGTCAGGTTAGTGGAGTAGCAGTAAATTATAAGGGAAACAGACGTCAGGTTAGTGGAGTAGCAGTAAATTATAAGGGAAACAGACAGACGTCAGGTTAGTGGAGTAGCAGTAAATTATAAGGGAAACAGACAGACGTCAGGTTAGTGGAGTAGCAGTAAATTATAAGGGAAACAGACAGACGTCAGGTTAGTGGAGTAGCAGTAAATTATAAGGGAAACAGACAGACGTCAGGTTTGTGGAGTAGCAGAAACAGAAACAGACAGACGTCAGGTTAGTGGAGTAGCAGTAAATTATAAGGGAAACAGACGTCAAAACAGACAGACGTCAGGTTAGTGGAGTAGCAGTAAATTATAAGGAAACAGACAGACGTCAGGTTAGTGGAGTAGCAGTAAATTATAAGGGAAACAGGCGTCAGGTTAGTGGAGTAGCAGTAAATTATAAGGGAAACAGACAGACGTCAGGTTAGTGGAGTAGCAGTAAATTATAAGGAAACAGACGTCAGGTTAGTTGAGTAGCAGTAAATTATAAGGGAAACAGACGTCAAAACAGACAGACGTCAGGTTAGTGGAGTAGCAGTAAATTATAAGGGAAACAGACAGACGTCAGGTTAGTGGAGTAGCAGTAAATTATAAGCGAAACAGACGTCAGGTTAGTGGAGTAGCAGTAAATTATAAGGGAAACAGACGTCAGGTTAGTGGAGTAGCAGTAAATTATAAGGGAAACAGACGTCAGGTTAGTGGAGTAGCAGTAAATTATAAGGGAAACAGACGTCAAAACAGACAGACGTCAGGTTAGTGGAGTAGCAGTAAATTATAAGGGAAACAGACAGACGTCAGGTTAGTGGAGTAGCAGTAAATTATAAGGGAAACAGACGTCAGGTTAGTGGAGTAGCAGTAAATTATAAGGGAAACAGACGTCAGGTTAGTGGAGTAGCAGTAAATTATAAGGGAAACAGACAGACGACAGGTCAGGTTAGTGGAGTAGCAGTAAATTATAAGGGAAACAGACAGACGTCAGGTTAGTGGAGTAGCAGTAAATTATAAGAAACAGAAACAGACGTCAGGTTAGTGGAGTAGCAGTAAATTATAAGGGAAACAGACAGACGTCAGGTTAGTGGAGTAGCAGTAAATTATAAGGGAAACAGACAGACGTCAGGTTAGTGGAGTAGCAGTAAATTATAAGGGAAACAGACGTCAAAACAGACAGACGTCAGGTTAGTGGAGTAGCAGTAAATTATAAGGGAAACAGACAGACGTCAGGTTAGTGGAGTAGCAGTAAATTATAAGGGAAACAGACGTCAGGTTAGTGGAGTAGCAGTAAATTATAAGGGAAACAGACAGACGTCAGGTTTGTGGAGTAGCAGGAAACAGACGTCAAAACAGACAGACGTCAGGTTTGTGGAGTAGCAGGAAACAGACGTCAAAACAGACAGACGTCAGGTTTGTGGAGTAGCAGGAAACAGACGCCAAAACAGACAGACGTCAGGTTTGTGGAGTAGCAGGAAACAGATCAAAACAGACAGACGTCAGGTTTGTGGAGTAGCAGGAAACAGATCAAAACAGACAGACGTCAGGTTTGTGGAGTAGCAGTAAACATACGTCAAAACAGACAGACGTCAGGTTAGTGGAGTAGCAGTAAATTATAAGGGAAACAGACGTCAGGTTAGTGGAGTAGCAGTAAATTATAAGGGAAACAGACAGACGTCAGGTTTGTGGAGTAGCAGTAAATTATAAGGGAAACAGACAGACGTCAGGTTAGTGGAGTAGCAGTAAATTATAAGGGAAACAGACAGACGTCAGGTTAGTGGAGTAGCAGTAAATTATAAGGGAAACAGACAGACGTCAGGTTAGTGGAGTAGCAGTAAATTATAAGGGAAACAGACAGACGTCAGGTTAGTGGAGTAGCAGTAAATTATAAGGAAACAGACAGACGTCAGGTTAGTGGAGTAGCAGTAAATTATAAGGAAACAGACAGACGTCAGGTTAGTGGAGTAGCAGTAAATTATAAGGGAAACAGACAGACGTCAGGTTAGTGGAGTAGCAGTAAATTATAAGGGAAACAGACAGAGCGTCAGGTTAGTGGAGTAGCAGTAAATTATAAGGAAACAGACAGACGTCAGGTTAGTGGAGTAGCAGTAAATTATAAGGGAAACAGACAGACGTCAGGTTTGTGGAGTAGCAGTAAATTATAAGGGAAACAGACGTCAGGTTTGTGGAGTAGCAGTAAATTATAAGGGAAACAGACAGACGTCAGGTTAGTGGAGTAGCAGGAAACAGACGTCAAAACAGACAGACGTCAGGTTTGTGGAGTAGCAGGAAACAGACGTCAAAACAGACAGACGTCAGGTTAGTGGAGTAGCAGTAAATTATAAGGGAAACAGACAGACGTCAGGTTAGTGGAGTAGCAGTAAATTATAAGGGAAACAGACAGACGTCAGGTTAGTGGAGTAGCAGTAAATTATAAGGGAAACAGACAGACGTCAGGTTTGTGGAGTAGAAGGAAACAGACAGACGTCAGGTTAGTGGAGTAGCAGTAAATTATAAGGAAACAGACAGATGTCAGGTTAGTGGAGTAGCAGTAAATTATAAGGGAAACAGACAGACGTCAGGTTAGTGGAGTAGCAGTAAATTATAGGGAAACAGACAGACGTCAGGTTAGTGGAGTAGCAGTAAATTATAAGGGAAACAGACGTCAGGTTAGTGGAGTAGCAGTAAATTATAAGGAAACAGACAGACGTCAGGTTAGTGGAGTAGCAGTAAATTATAAGGAAACAGACAGACGTCAGGTTAGTGGAGTAGCAGTAAATTATAAGGGAAACAGACAGACGTCAGGTTAGTGGAGTAGCAGTAAATTATAAGGGAAACAGACAGACGTCAGGTTAGTGGAGTAGCAGTAAATTATAAGGGAAACAGACAGACGTCAGGTTTGTGGAGTAGCAGTAAATTATAAGGGAAACAGACAGACGTCAGGTTAGTGGAGTAGCAGTAAATTATAAGAAACAGGTCAAAACAGACAGACGTCAGGTTAGTGGAGTAGCAGTAAATTAAGGGAAATAAGACGTCAGGAAACAGACAGACGTCAGGTTAGTGGAGTAGCAGTAAATTATAAGGGAAACAGACAGACGTCAGGTTAGTGGAGTAGCAGTAAATTATAAGGAAACAGACAGACGTCAGGTTAGTGGAGTAGCAGGAAATAACGTCAAAACAGACAGACGTCAGGTTTGTGGAGTAGCAGTAAATTATACGTCAAAACAGACAGACGTCAGGTTAGTGGAGTAGCAGTAAATTATAAGGGAAACAGACAGACGTCAGGTTAGTGGAGTAGCAGTAAATTATAAGGGAAACAGACAGACGTCAGGTTAGTGGAGTAGCAGTAAATTATAAGGGAAACAGACAGACGTCAGGTTAGTGGAGTAGCAGTAAATTATAAGGGAAACAGACAGACGTCAGGTTAGTGGAGTAGCAGTAAATTATAAGGGAAACAGACAGACGTCAGGTTAGTGGAGTAGCAGTAAATTATAAGGGAAACAGACAGACGTCAGGTTAGTGGAGTAGCAGTAAATTATAGGGGGAAACAGACAGACGTCAGGTTAGTGGAGTAGCAGTAAATTATAAGGAAACAGACAGACGTCAGGTTAGTGGAGTAGCAGTAAATTATAAGGGAAACAGACAGACGTCAGGTTAGTGGAGTAGCAGTAAATTATAAGGGAAACAGACAGACGTCAGGTTTGTGGAGTAGCAGGAAACAGAAACAGACGTCAGGTTAGTGGAGTAGCAGTAAATTATAAGGAAACAGACGTCAAAACAGACAGACGTCAGGTTAGTGGAGTAGCAGTAAATTATAAGGGAAACAGACAGACGTCAGGTTAGTGGAGTAGCAGTAAATTATAAGGGAAACAGACAGACGTCAGGTTAGTGGAGTAGCAGTAAATTATAAGGGAAACAGACGAGCAACAGAAACGTCAGGTTAGTGGAGTAGCAGTAAATTAAACAGACAGACGTCAGGTTAGTGGAGTAGCAGTAAATTATAAGGGAAACAGAGTCAAAACAGACAGACGTCAGGTTAGTGGAGTAGCAGTAAATTATAAGGGAAACAGACAGACGTCAGGTTAGTGGAGTAGCAGTAAATTATAAGGGAAACAGACAGACGTCAGGTTAGTGGAGTAGCAGTAAATTATAAGGGAAACAGACAGGCGTCAGGTTAGTGGAGTAGCAGTAAATTATAAGGGAAACAGACAGAGCGTCAGGTTAGTGGAGTAGCAGAAAAATTATCAGGTTAGGAAACAGGCGTCAAAACAGACAGACGTCAGGTTAGTGGAGTAGCAGTAAATTATAAGGGAAACAGACAGACGTCAGGTTAGTGGAGTAGCAGTAAATTATAAGGGAAACAGACAGACGTCAGGTTAGTGGAGTAGCAGTAAATTATAAGGGAAACAGACAGACGTCAGGTTAGTGGAGTAGCAGTAAATTATAAGGGAAACAGACAGACGACAGGTCAGGTTAGTGGAGTAGCAGTAAATTATAAGGGAAACAGACAGACGTCAGGTTAGTGGAGTAGCAGTAAATTATAAGGGAAAAGACAGACGTCAGGTTAGTGGAGTAGCAGTAAATTATAAGGAAACAGACAGACGTCAGGTTAGTGGAGTAGCAGTAAATTATAAGGGAAACAACAGACGTCAGGTTAGTGGAGTAGCAGTAAATTATAAGGGAAACAGACGTCAAAACAGACAGACGTCAGGTTAGTGGAGTAGCAGTAAATTATAAGGGAAACAGACAGACGTCAGGTTAGTGGAGTAGCAGTAAATTATAAGGGAAACAGACAGACGTCAGGTTAGTGGAGTAGCAGTAAATTATAAGGGAAACAGACGTCAGGTTAGTGGAGTAGCAGTAAATTATAAGGGAAACAGACAGACATCAGGTTTGTGGAGTAGCAGGAAACAGACGTCAAAACAGACAGACGTCAGGTTTGTGGAGTAGCAGGAAACAGACGTCAAAACAGACAGACGTCAGGTTAGTGGAGTAGCAGTAAATTATAAAAACAGACAGACGTCAGGTTTGTGGAGTAGCAGGAAACAGACGCCAAAACAGACAGACGTCAGGTTTGTGGAGTAGCAGGAAACAGACGTCAAAACAGACAGACGTCAGGTTTGTGGAGTAGCAGGAAACAGACGTCAAAACAGACAGACGTCAGGTTTGTGGAGTAGCAGTAAACAGACGTCAAAACAGACAGACGTCAGGTTAGTGGAGTAGCAGTAAATTATAAGGGAAACAGACAGACGTCAGGTTAGTGGAGTAGCAGTAAATTATAAGGGAAACAGACAGACGTCAGGTTTGTGGGAGGTAGTAGTAAATTATAAGGAAACAGACAGACGTCAGGTTAGTGGAGTAGCAGTAAATTATAAGGGAAACAGTCAAAACAGACAGACGTCAGGTTAGTGGAGTAGCAGTAAATTATAAGGGAAACAGACAGACGTCAGGTTAGTGGAGTAGCAGTAAATTATAAGGGAAACAGACAGACGTCAGGTTAGTGGAGTAGCAGTAAATTATAAGGGAAACAGACAGACGTCAGGTTAGTGGAGTAGCAGTAAATTATAAGGAAACAGACAGACGTCAGGTTAGTGGAGTAGCAGTAAATTATAAGGGAAACAGTCAAAACAGACAGACGTCAGGTTAGTGGAGTAGCAGTAAATTATAAGGGAAACAGACAGACGTCAGGTTAGTGGAGTAGCAGTAAATTATAAGGAAACAGACAGTCGTCAGGTTAGTGGAGTAGCAGTAAATTATAAGGGAAACAGACGTCAGGTTAGTGGAGTAGCAGTAAATTATAAGGGAAACAGACGTCAGGTTAGTGGAGTAGCAGTAAATTATAAGGGAAACAGACATCAAAACAGACAGACGTCAGGTTAGTGGAGTAGCAGTAAATTATAAGGGAAACAGACAGACGTCAGGTTAGTGGAGTAGCAGTAAATTATAAGGGAAACAGACAGACGTCAGGTTAGTGGAGTAGCAGTAAATTATAAGGGAAACAGAGACGTCAGGTTAGTGGAGTAGCAGTAAATTATAAGGGAAACAGACAGACGTCAGGTTAGTGGAGTAGCAGTAAATTATAAGGGAAACAGACAGACGTCAGGTTAGTGGGTAGCAGTAAATTATAGCAGTAAATTAGAAACAGACGTCAGGTTAGTGGAGTAGCAGTAAATTATAAGGGAAACAGACAGACGTCAGGTTAGTGGAGTAGCAGTAAATTATAAGGGAAACAGACGTCAGGTTAGTGGAGTAGCAGTAAATTATAAGGGAAACAGACGTCAAAACAGACAGACGTCAGGTTAGTGGAGTAGCAGTAAATTATAAGGGAAACAGACAGACGTCAGGTTAGTGGAGTAGCAGTAAATTATAAGGGAAACAGACAGCGTCAGGTTAGTGGAGTAGCAGTAAATTATAAGGGAAACAGACAGACGTCAGGTTAGTGGAGTAGCAGTAAATTAAAGGAAACAGACAGACGTCAGGTTTGTGGAGTAGCAGAAACAGACGTCAAAACAGACAGACGTCAGGTTTGTGGAGTAGCAGGAAACAGACGCCAAAACAGACAGACGTCAGGTTTGTGGAGTAGCAGGAAACAGACGTCAAACAGACAGACGTCAGGTTTGTGGAGTAGCAGGAAACAGACGTCAAAACAGACAGACGTCAGGTTTGTGGAGTAGCAGTAAAACAGACGTCAAAACAGACAGACGTCAGGTTAGTGGAGTAGCAGTAAATTATAAGGGAAACAGACAGTTAGTGGAGTAGCAAATTATAAGGGAAACAGACAGACGTCAGGTTAGTGGAGTAGCAGTAAATTATAAGGGAAACAGACAGACGTCAGGTTAGTGGAGTAGCAGTAAATTATAAGGGAAACAGACAGACGTCAGGTTAGTGGAGTAGCAGTAAATTATAAGGGAAACAGACAGGCGTCAGGTTAGTGGAGTAGCAGTAAATTATAAGGGAAACAGACAGACGTCAGGTTAGTGGAGTAGCAGTAAATTATAAGGGAAACAGACAGACGTCAGGTTAGTGGAGTAGCAGTAAATTATAAGGGAAACAGACAGACATCAGGTTAGTGGAGTAGCAGTAAATTATAAGGGAAACAGACAGACGTCAGGTTAGTGGAGTAGCAGTAAATTATAAGGGAAACAGACAGACGTCAGGTTAGTGGAGTAGCAGTAAATTATAAGGGAAACAGACAGACGTCAGGTTAGTGGAGTAGCAGTAAATTATAAGGGAAACAGACAGACGTCAGGTTAGTGGAGTAGCAGTAAATTATAAGGGAAACAGACAGACGTCAGGTTTGTGGAGTAGCAGTAAATTATAAGGGAAACAGACAGACGTCAGGTTTGTGGAGTAGCAGTAAATTATAAGGGAAACAGACAGACGTCAGGTTAGTGGAGTAGCAGTAAATTATACGTCAAAACAGACAGACGTCAGGTTTGTGGAGTAGCAGTAAATTAGACGTCAAAACAGACAGACGTCAGGTTAGTGGAGTAGCAGTAAATTATAAGGGAAACAGACAGACGTCAGGTTAGTGGAGTAGCAGTAAATTATAAGGGAAACAGACAGACGTCAGGTTAGTGGAGTAGCAGTAAATTATAAGGAAACAGACGACGTCAGGTTTGTGGAGTAGCAGTAAATTATAAGGGAAACAGACAGACGTCAGGTTAGTGGAGTAGCAGTAAATTATAAGGGAAACAGACAGACGTCAGGTTAGTGGAGTAGCAGTAAATTATAAGGGAAACAGACAGACGTCAGGTTAGTGGAGTAGCAGTAAATTATAAGGGAAACAGACAGACGTCAGGTTAGTGGAGTAGCAGTAAATTATAAGGGAAACAGACAGACGTCAGGTTAGTGAAGTAGCAGTAAATTATAAGGGAAACAGACAGACGTCAGGTTAGTGGAGTAGCAGTAAATTATAAGGGAAACAGACAGACGTCAGGTTAGTGGAGTAGCAGTAAATTATAAGGGAAACAGACAGACGTCAGGTTAGTGGAGTAGCAGTAAATTATAAGGGAAACAGACAGACGTCAGGTTAGTGGAGTAGCAGTAAATTATAAGGGAAACAGACAGACGTCAGGTTTGTGGAGTAGCAGGAAACAGACAGACGTCAGGTTAGTGGAGTAGCAGTAAATTATAAGGGAAACAGACGTCAAAACAGACAGACGTCAGGTTAGTGGAGTAGCAGTAAATTATAAGGGAAACAGACAGACGTCAGGTTAGTGGAGTAGCAGTAAATTATAAGGGAAACAGACGTCAGGTTAGTGGAGTAGCAGTAAATTATAAGGGAAACAGACACGTCAGGTTAGTGGAGTAGCAGTAAATTATAAGGGAAACAGACAGACGTCAGGTTAGTGGAGTAGCAGTAAATTATAAGGGAAACAGTCAAAACAGACAGACGTCAGGTTAGTGGAGTAGCAGTAAATTATAAGGGAAACAGACAGACGTCAGGTTAGTGGAGTAGCAGTAAATTATAAGGAAACAGACAGACGTCAGGTTAGTGGAGTAGCAGTAAATTATAAGGGAAACAGACAGACGTCAGGTTAGTGGAGTAGCAGTAAATTATAAGGGAAACAGACACGTCAGGTTAGTGGAGTAGCAGTAAATTATAAGGGAAACAGTCAAAACAGACAGACGTCAGGTTAGTGGAGTAGCAGTAAATTATAAGGGAAACAGACAGACGTCAGGTTAGTGGAGTAGCAGTAAATTATAAGGGAAACAACAGACGTCAGGTTAGTGGAGTAGCAGTAAATTATAAGGGAAACAGACAGTCAGGTTAGTGGAGTAGCAGTAAATTATAAGGGAAACAGACAGACGTCAGGTTAGTGGAGTAGCAGTAAATTATAAGGGAAACAGACAGACGTCAGGTTAGTGGAGTAGCAGTAAATTATAAGGGAAACAGACGTCAGGTTAGTGGAGTAGCAGTAAATTATAAGGGAAACAGACATCAGGTTAGTGGAGTAGCAGTAAATTATAAGGGAAACAGACGTCAGGTTAGTTGAGTAGCAGTAAATTATAAGGGAAACAGACGTCAAAACAGACAGACGTCAGGTTAGTGGAGTAGCAGTAAATTATAAGGGAAACAGACAGACGTCAGGTTAGTGGAGTAGCAGTAAATTATAAGCGAAACAGACGTCAGGTTAGTGGAGTAGCAGTAAATTATAAGGGAAACAGACGTCAGGTTAGTGGAGTAGCAGTAAATTATAAGGGAAACAGACAGACATCAGGTTTGTGGAGTAGCAGGAAATTATACGTCAAAACAGACAGACGTCAGGTTTGTGGAGTAGCAGTAAATTATCAAAACAGACAGACGTCAGGTTTGTGGAGTAGCAGGAAACAGACGTCAAAACAGACAGACGTCAGGTTTGTGGAGTAGCAGGAAACAGACGCCAAAACAGACAGACAGACGTCAGGTTTGTGGAGTAGCAGAAACAGACGTCAAAACAGACAGACGTCAGGTTTGTGGAGTAGCAGAAACAGACGTCAAAACAGACAGACGTCAGGTTTGTGGAGTAGCAGTAAATAGACGTCAAAACAGACAGACGTCAGGTTAGTGGAGTAGCAGTAAATTATAAGGGAAACAGACAGACGTCAGGTTAGTGGAGTAGCAGTAAATTATAAGGGAAACAGACAGACGTCAGGTTAGTGAAGTAGCAGTAAATTATAAGGGAAACAGACAGACGTCAGGTTAGTGGAGTAGCAGTAAATTATAAGGGAAACAGACAGACGTCAGGTTAGTGGAGTAGCAGTAAATTATAAGGGAAACAGACAGACGTCAGGTTTGTGGAGTAGCAGTAAATTATAAGGGAAACAGACAGACGTCAGGTTAGTGGAGTAGCAGTAAATTATAGGGAAACAGACAGACATCAGGTTTGTGGAGTAGCAGTAAATTATAAGGGAAACAGACAGACGTCAGGTTAGTGGAGTAGCAGTAAATTATAAGGGAAACAGACAGACGTCAGGTTAGTGGAGTAGCAGTAAATTATAAGGGAAACAGACAGACGTCAGGTTTGTGGAGTAGCAGGAAACAGACAGACGTCAGGTTAGTGGAGTAGCAGTAAATTATAAGGGAAACAGACGTCAAAACAGACAGACGTCAGGTTAGTGGAGTAGCAGTAAATTATAAGGGAAACAGACAGACGTCAGGTTAGTGGAGTAGCAGTAAATTATAAGGGAAACAGACGTCAGGTTAGTGGAGTAGCAGTAAATTATAAGGGAAACAGACGTCAGGTTAGTGGAGTAGCAGTAAATTATAAGGGAAACAGACGTCAGGTTAGTGGAGTAGCAGTAAATTATAAGGGAAACAGACGTCAAAACAGACAGACGTCAGGTTAGTGGAGTAGCAGTAAATTATAGGGAAACAGACAGACGTCAGGTTAGTGGAGTAGCAGTAAATAAGGGAAACAGAAACAGACGTCAGGTTAGTGGAGTAGCAGTAAATTATAAGGGAAACAGACAGACGTCAGGTTAGTGGAGTAGCAGGAAACAGACAGACGTCAGGTTAGTGGAGTAGCAGTAAATTATAAGGGAAACAGACGTCAAAACAGACAGACGTCAGGTTAGTGGAGTAGCAGTAAATTATAAGGGAAACAGACAGACGTCAGGTTAGTGGAGTAGCAGTAAATTATAAGGGAAACAGACGTCAGGTTAGTGGAGTAGCAGTAAATTATAAGGGAAACAGACGTCAGGTTAGTGGAGTAGCAGTAAATTATAAGGGAAACAGACGTCAGGTTAGTGGAGTAGCAGTAAATTATAAGGGAAACAGACAGACGTAAAGTTTGTGGAGTAGCAGTAAATTATAAGGGAAACAACAGACGTCAGGTTAGTGGAGTAGCAGTAAATTATAAGGGAAACAGACAGACGTCAGGTTAGTGGAGTAGCAGTAAATTATAAGGGAAACAGACACGTCAGGTTAGTGGAGTAGCAGTAAATTATAAGGGAAACAGACGTCAAAACAGACAGACGTCAGGTTAGTGGAGTAGCAGTAAATTATAAGGGAAACAGACAGACGTCAGGTTAGTGGAGTAGCAGTAAATTATAAGGGAAACAGACGTCAGGTTAGTGGAGTAGCAGTAAATTATAAGGGAAACAGACGTCAGGTTAGTGGAGTAGCAGTAAATTATAAGGGAAAAACAACAGACGTCAGGTTTTGGAGTAGCAGGAAACAGACGTCAAAACAGACAGACGTCAGGTTTGTGGAGTAGCAGGAAACAGACGTCAAAACAGACAGACGTCAGGTTAGTGGAGTAGCAGTAAACATACGTCAAAACAGACAGACGTCAGGTTTGTGGAGTAGCAGTAAATTATAAGGGCCAAAACAGACAGACGTCAGGTTGTGGAGTAGCAGTAAATTATAAAACAGACAGACGTCAGGTTTGTGGAGTAGCAGTAAATTAGACGTCAAAACAGACAGACGTCAGGTTTGTGGAGTAGCAGTAAATTATAAGTCAAAACAGACAGACGTCAGGTTAGTGGAGTAGCAGTAAATTATAAGGGAAACAGACAGACGTCAGGTTAGTGGAGTAGCAGTAAATTATAAGGGAAACAGACAGACGTCAGGTTAGTGGAGTAGCAGTAAATTATAAGGGAAACAGACAGACGTCAGGTTAGTGGAGTAGCAGTAAATTATAAGGGAAACAGACAGACGTCAGGTTAGTGGAGTAGCAGTAAATTATAAGGGAAACAGACAGACGTCAGGTTTGTGGAGTAGCAGTAAATTATAAGGGAAACAGACAGACGTCAGGTTAGTGGAGTAGCAGTAAATTATAAGGGAAACAGACAGACGTCAGGTTAGTGGAGTAGCAGTAAATTATAAGGGAAACAGACAGACGTCAGGTTAGTGGAGTAGCAGTAAATTATAAGGGAAACAGACAGACGTCAGGTTTGTGGAAGCAGGAAACAGACAGACGTCAGGTTAGTGGAGTAGCAGTAAATTATAAGGGAAACAGGGAAACAGACAGACGTCAGGTTAGTGGAGTAGCAGTAAATTATAAGGGAAACAGACAGACGTCAGGTTAGTGGAGTAGCAGTAAATTATAAGGGAAACAGACGTCAGGTTAGTGGAGTAGCAGTAAATTATAAGGGAAAAACAGACGTCAGGTTAGTGGAGTAGCAGTAAATTATAAGGGAAACAACGTCAAAACAGACAGACGTCAGGTTAGTGGAGTAGCAGTAAATTATAGGGAAACAGACAGACGTCAGGTTAGTGGAGTAGCAGTAAATTATAAGGGAAACAGACAGACGTCAGGTTAGTGGAGTAGCAGTAAATTATAAGGAAACAGACAGTCAGGTTAGTGGAGTAGCAGTAAATTAAAAGGGAAACAGACAGACGTCAGGTTAGTGGAGTAGCAGTAAATTATAAGGGAAACAGACAGACGTCAGGTTAGTGGAGTAGCAGTAAATTATAAGGAAACAGACAGACGTCAGGTTAGTGGAGTAGCAGTAAATTATAAGGGAAACAGACGTCAGACAGACATAGGGAAACAGACGTCAGGTTAGTGGAGTAGCAGTAAATTATAAGGGAAACAGACAGACAGACGTCAGGTTAGTGGAGTAGCAGTAAATTATAAGGGAAACAGACAGACGTCAGGTTAGTGGAGTAGCAGTAATTATAAGGGAACAGACAGACGTCAGGTTAGTGGAGTAGCAGTAAATTATAAGGGAAACAGACAGACGTCAGGTTAGTGGAGTAGCAGTAAATTATAACGTCAAAACAGACAGACGTCAGGTTTGTGGAGTAGCAGTAAATTATAAAACAGACAGACGTCAGGTTTGTGGAGTAGCAGTAAATTATAAGGGAAACAGACAGACGTCAGGTTTGTGGAGTAGCAGTAAATTATACGGAAACAGACAGACGTCAGGTTTGTGGAGTAGCAGTAAAACAGACGTCAAAACAGACAGACGTCAGGTTTGTGGAGTAGCAGTAAATTATAAGGTCAAAACAGACAGACGTCAGGTTAGTGGAGTAGCAGTAAATTATAAGGGAAACAGACAGACGTCAGGTTAGTGGAGTAGCAGTAAATTATAAGGGAAACAGACAGACGTCAGGTTAGTGGAGTAGCAGTAAATTATAAGGGAAACAGACAGACGTCAGGTTAGTGGAGTAGCAGTAAATTATAAGGGAAACAGACAGACGTCAGGTTAGTGGAGTAGCAGTAAATTATAAGGGAAACAGACAGACGTCAGGTTAGTGGAGTAGCAGTAAATTATAAGGGAAACAGACAGACGTCAGGTTAGTGGAGTAGCAGTAAATTATAAGGGAAACAGACAGACGTCAGGTTAGTGGAGTAGCAGTAAATTATAAGGGAAACAGACAGACGTCAGGTTAGTGGAGTAGCAGTAAATTATAAGGAAACAGACAGACGTCAGGTTAGTGGAGTAGCAGTAAATTATAAGGGAAACAGACAGACGTCAGGTTTGTGGAGTAGTAAATTAAAGGGAAACAGACAGAAACAGACAGACGTCAGGTTAGTGGAGTAGCAGTAAATTATAAGGGAAACAGACGTCAAAACAGACAGACGTCAGGTTAGTGGAGTAGCAGTAAATTATAAGGGAAACAGACAGACGTCAGGTTAGTGGAGTAGCAGTAAATTATAAGGGAAACAACAGACGTCAGGTTAGTGGAGTAGCAGGTAAATTATAAGGAAACAGACAGACGTCAGGTTAGTGGAGTAGCAGTAAATTATAAGGGAAACAGAGACGTCAGGTTAGTGGAGTAGCAGTAAATTATAAGGGAAACAGACATCAAAACAGACAGACGTCAGGTTAGTGGAGTAGCAGTAAATTATAAGGGAAACAGACAGACGTCAGGTTAGTGGAGTAGCAGTAAATTATAAGGGAAACAGACAGACGTCAGGTTAGTGGAGTAGCAGTAAATTATAAGGGAAACAGACAGACGTCAGGTTAGTGGAGTAGCAGTAAATTATAAGGGAAACAGACGTCAGGTTAGTGGAGTAGCAGTAAATTATAAGGGAAACAGTCAAAACAGACAGACGTCAGGTTAGTGGAGTAGCAGTAAATTATAAGGGAAACAGACAGACGTCAGGTTAGTGGAGTAGCAGTAAATTATAAGGAAACAGACGTCAGGTTAGTGGAGTAGCAGTAAATTATAAGGGAAACAGACGTCAGGTTAGTGGAGTAGCAGTAAATTATAAGGGAAACAGACAGACGTCAGGTTAGTGGAGTAGCAGTAAATTATAAGGGAAACAGACAGACGTCAGGTTAGTGGAGTAGCAGTAAATTATAAGGGAAACAGGGAAACAGACAGACGTCAGGTTAGTGGAGTAGCAGTAAATTATAAGGGAAACAGACAGACGTCAGGTTAGTGGAGTAGCAGTAAATTATAAGGGACAACAGACGTCAGGTTAGTGGAGTAGCAGTAAATTATAAGGGAAACAGACGTCAAAACAGACAGACGTCAGGTTAGTGGAGTAGCAGTAAATTATAAGGGGGAAACAGACAGACGTCAGGTTAGTGGAGTAGCAGTAAATTATAAGGGAAACAGACGTCAGGTTAGTGGAGTAGCAGTAAATTATAAGGGAAACAGACGTCAGGTTAGTGGAGTAGCAGTAAATTATAAGGGAAACAGACAGACGTCAGGTTTGTGGAGTAGCAGGAAACAGACGTCAAAACAGACAGACGTCAGGTTTGTGGAGTAGCAGGAAACAGACGTCAAAACAGACAGACGTCAGGTTTGTGGAGTAGCAGGAAACAGACGTCAAAACAGACAGACGTCAGGTTTGTGGAGTAGCAGTAAATTATAAGGGCCAAAACAGACAGACGTCAGGTTTGTGGAGTAGCAGAAACATTATAAAAACAGACAGACGTCAGGTTTGTGGAGTAGCAGGAAACAGACGTCAAAACAGACAGACGTCAGGTTAGTGGAGTAGCAGTAAATTATAAGGGAAACAGACAGACGTCAGGTTAGTGGAGTAGCAGTAAATTATAAGGGAAACAGACAGACGTCAGGTTAGTGAAGTAGCAGTAAATTATAAGGGAAACAGACAGACGTCAGGTTAGTGGAGTAGCAGTAAATTATAAGGGAAACAGACAGACGTCAGGTTAGTGGAGTAGCAGTAAATTATAAGGGAAACAACAGACGTCAGGTTAGTGGAGTAGCAGTAAATTATAAGGGAAACAGACAGACGTCAGGTTAGTGGAGTAGCAGTAAATTATAAGGGAAACAGACAGACGTCAGGTTAGTGGAGTAGCAGTAAATTATAAGGAAACAGACAGACGTCAGGTTTGTGGAGTAGCAGTAAATTATAAGGGAAACAGACGTCAGGTTTGTGGAGTAGCAGTAAACTATAAGGGAAACAGACAGACGTCAGGTTTGTGGAGTAGCAGTAAATTATAAGGGAAACAGACAGACGTCAGGTTAGTGGAGTAGCAGTAAATTATAAGGGAAACAGACGTCAAAACAGACAGACGTCAGGTTAGTGGAGTAGCAGTAAATTATAAGGGAAACAGACAGACGTCAGGTTAGTGGAGTAGCAGTAAATTATAAGGGAAACAGACAGACGTCAGGTTAGTGGAGTAGCAGTAAATTATAAGGGAAACAGACAGACGTCAGGTTAGTGGAGTAGCAGTAAATTATAAGGGAAACAGACAGACGTCAGGTTAGTGGAGTAGCAGTAAATTATAAGGGAAACAGACAGACGTCAGGTTAGTGGAGTAGCAGTAAATTATAAGGGAAACAGACAGACGTCAGGTTAGTGGAGTAGCAGTAAATTATAAGGGAAACAGACAGACGTCAGGTTAGTGGAGTAGCAGTAAATTATAAGGGAAACAGACAGACGTCAGGTTAGTGGAGTAGCAGTAAATTATAAGGGAAACAGACAGACGTCAGGTTAGTGGAGTAGCAGTAAATTATAAGGGAAACAACATAACAGACAGACGTCAGGTTAGTGGAGTAGCAGTAAATTATAAGGGAAACAGACAGACGTCAGGTTAGTGGAGTAGCAGTAAATTATAAGGGAAACAGACAGACGTCAGGTTAGTGGAGTAGCAGTAAATTACAGAAACAGACAGACGTCAGGTTAGTGGAGTAGCAGTAAATTATAAGGGAAACAGACGTCAAAACAGACAGACGTCAGGTTAGTGGAGTAGCAGTAAATTATAAGGGAAACAGACAGACGTCAGGTTAGTGGAGTAGCAGTAAATTATAGGGAAACAGACGTCAGGTTAGTGGAGTAGCAGTAAATTATAAGGGAAACAGACGCGTCAGGTTAGTGGAGTAGCAGTAAATTATAAGGGAAACAGACAGACGTCAGGTTAGTGGAGTAGCAGTAAATTATAAGGGAAACAGACGTCAAAACAGACAGACGTCAGGTTAGTGGAGTAGCAGTAAATTATAAGGGAAACAGACAGACGTCAGGTTAGTGGAGTAGCAGTAAATTATAAGGAAACAGACACGTCAGGTTAGTGGAGTAGCAGTAAATTATAAGGGAAACAGACGTCAGGTTAGTGGAGTAGCAGTAAATTATAAGGGAAACAGACACGTCAGGTTAGTGGAGTAGCAGTAAATTATAAGGGAAAAACGTCAAAACAGACAGACGTCAGGTTAGTGGAGTAGCAGTAAATTATAAGGGAAACAGACAGACGTCAGGTTAGTGGAGTAGCAGTAAATTATAAGGAAACAGACGTCAGGTTAGTGGAGTAGCAGTAAATTATAAGGGAAACAGACGTCAGGTTAGTGGAGTAGCAGTAAATTATAAGGAAACAGACAGACGTCAGGTTTGTGGAGTAGCAGTAAATTATAAGGGAAACAGACAGACGTCAGGTTAGTGGAGTAGCAGTAAATTATAAGGGAAACAGACAGACGTCAGGTTAGTGGAGTAGCAGTAAATTATAAGGAAACAGACAGACGTCAGGTTAGTGGAGTAGCAGTAAATTATAAGGAAACAGACAGACGTCAGGTTAGTGGAGTAGCAGTAAATTATAAGGGAAACAGAGTCAAAACAGACAGACGTCAGGTTAGTGGAGTAGCAGTAAATTATAAGGGAAACAGACAGACGTCAGGTTAGTGGAGTAGCAGTAAATTATAAGGGAAACAGACAGACGTCAGGTTAGTGGAGTAGCAGTAAATTATAAGGGAAACAGACAGACGTCAGGTTTGTGGAGTAGCAGTAAATTATACGTCAAAACAGACAGACGTCAGGTTAGTGGAGTAGCAGGAAACATAAGGTCAAAACAGACAGACGTCAGGTTTGTGGAGTAGCAGTAAATTATAAAACAGACAGACGTCAGGTTTGTGGAGTAGCAGTAAATTATAACGTCAAAACAGACAGACGTCAGGTTTGTGGAGTAGCAGGTAAAACAGACGTCAAAACAGACAGACGTCAGGTTTGTGGAGTAGCAGGAAATTAGACGTCAAAACAGACAGACGTCAGGTTAGTGGAGTAGCAGTAAATTATAAGGAAACAGACGTCAAAACAGACAGACGTCAGGTTAGTGGAGTAGCAGTAAATTATAAGGGAAACAGACAGACGTCAGGTTAGTGGAGTAGCAGTAAATTATAAGGAAACAGACAGACGTCAGGTTAGTGGAGTAGCAGTAAATTATAAGGGAAACAGACAGACGTCAGGTTAGTGGAGTAGCAGTAAATTATAAGGGAAACAGACAGACGTCAGGTTAGTGGAGTAGCAGTAAATTATAAGGGAAACAGACAGACGTCAGGTTAGTGGAGTAGCAGTAAATTATAAGGGAAACAGACAGACGTCAGGTTAGTGGAGTAGCAGTAAATTATAAGGGAAACAGACAGACGTCAGGTTAGTGGAGTAGCAGTAAATTATACAGGGAAACAGACAGACGTCAGGTTAGTGGAGTAGCAGTAAATTATAAGGAAACAGACAGACGTCAGGTTAGTGGAGTAGCAGTAAATTATAAGGGAAACAGACAGACGTCAGGTTAGTGGAGTAGCAGTAAATTATAAGGAAACAGACAGACGTCAGGTTAGTGGAGTAGCAGTAAATTATAAGGAAACAGACAGACGTCAGGTTAGTGGAGTAGCAGTAAATTATAAGGGAAAACAGACAGACGTCAGGTTAGTGGAGTAGCAGGAAACAGCGTCAAAACAGACAGACGTCAGGTTGTGGAGTAGCAGTAAATTATACGTCAAAACAGACAGACGTCAGGTTAGTGGAGTAGCAGTAAATTATAAGGGAAACAGACAGACGTCAGGTTAGTGGAGTAGCAGTAAATTATAAGGGAAACAGACAGACGTCAGGTTAGTGGAGTAGCAGTAAATTATAAGGGAAACAGACAGACGTCAGGTTAGTGGAGTAGCAGTAAATTATAAGGGAAACAGACAGACGTCAGGTTAGTGGAGTAGCAGTAAATTATAAGGGAAACAGACAGACGTCAGGTTAGTGGAGTAGCAGTAAATTATAAGGGAAACAGACAGACGTCAGGTTAGTGGAGTAGCAGTAAATTATAAGGGAAACAGACAGACGTCAGGTTAGTGGAGTAGCAGTAAATTATAAGGGAAACAGACAGACGTCAGGTTAGTGGAGTAGCAGTAAATTATAAGGGAAACAGACAGACGTCAGGTTAGTGGAGTAGCAGTAAATTATAAGGGAAACAGACAGACGTCAGGTTAGTGGAGTAGCAGTAAATTATAAGGGAAACAGACAGACGTCAGGTTAGTGGAGTAGCAGTAAATTATAAGGGAAACAGACAGACGTCAGGTTAGTGGAGTAGCAGTAAATTATAAGGGAAACAGACAGACGTCAGGTTAGTGGAGTAGCAGTAAATTATAGGGAAACAGACAGACGTCAGGTTTGTGGAGTAGCAGTAAATTATAAGGAAACAGACAGACGTCAGGTTAGTGGAGTAGCAGTAAATTATAAGGGAAACAGACGTCAAAACAGACAGACGTCAGGTTAGTGGAGTAGCAGTAAATTATAAGGGAAACAGACAGACGTCAGGTTAGTGGAGTAGCAGTAAATTATAAGGAAACAGACAGCGTCAGGTTAGTGGAGTAGCAGTAAATTATAAGGGAAACAGACAGACGTCAGGTTAGTGGAGTAGCAGTAAATTATAAGGGAAACAGACAGACGTCAGGTTAGTGGAGTAGCAGTAAATTATAAGGGAAACAGGCGTCAAAACAGACAGACGTCAGGTTAGTGGAGTAGCAGTAAATTATAAGGGAAACAGACAGACGTCAGGTTAGTGGAGTAGCAGTAAATTATAAGGAAACAGACAGCGTCAGGTTAGTGGAGTAGCAGTAAATTATAAGGGAAACAGACAGACGTCAGGTTAGTGGAGTAGCAGTAAATTATAAGGGAAAAACAGACGTCAGGTTAGTGGAGTAGCAGTAAATTATAAGGAAACAGACGTCAAAACAGACAGACGTCAGGTTAGTGGAGTAGCAGTAAATTATAAGGGAAACAGACAGACGTCAGGTTAGTGGAGTAGCAGTAAATTATAAGGGAAACAGACAGACGTCAGGTTAGTGGAGTAGCAGTAAATTATAAGTGGGAAACAGAAACAGACGTCAGGTTAGTGGAGTAGCAGTAAATTATAAGGGAAACAGACAGACGTCAGGTTAGTGGAGTAGCAGTAAATTATAAGGGAAACAGACAGACGTCAGGTTAGTGGAGTAGCAGTAAATTATAAGGAAACAGACAGACGTCAGGTTAGTGGAGTAGCAGTAAATTATAAGGGAAACAGACGTCAGGTTAGTGGAGTAGCAGTAAATTATAAGGGAAACAGACGTCAGGTTAGTGGAGTAGCAGTAAATTATAAGGGAAACAGACGTCAAAACAGACAGACGTCAGGTTAGTGGAGTAGCAGTAAATTATAAGGGAAACAGACAGACGTCAGGTTAGTGGAGTAGCAGTAAATTATAAGGGAAACAGACAGACGTCAGGTTAGTGGAGTAGCAGTAAATTATAAGGGAAACAGACGTCAGGTTAGTGGAGTAGCAGTAAATTATAAGGGAAACAGACAGACGTCAGGTTTGTGGAGTAGCAGGAAACAGACGTCAAAACAGACAGACGTCAGGTTTGTGGAGTAGCAGGAAACAGACGTCAAAACAGACAGACGTCAGGTTTGTGGAGTAGCAGGAAACAGACGTCAAAACAGACAGACGTCAGGTTTGTGGAGTAGCAGGAAACAGACGCCAAAACAGACAGACGTCAGGTTTGTGGAGTAGCAGGAAACAGACGTCAAAACAGACAGACGTCAGGTTTGTGGAGTAGCAGTAAATTATAAGGGAAACAGACAGACGTCAGGTTAGTGGAGTAGCAGTAAATTATAAGGGAAACAGACAGACGTCAGGTTAGTGGAGTAGCAGTAAATTATAAGGGAAACAGACAGACGTCAGGTTAGTGGAGTAGCAGTAAATTATAAGGAAACAGACAGACGTCAGGTTAGTGGAGTAGCAGTAAATTATAAGGAAACAGACAGACGTCAGGTTAGTGGAGTAGCAGTAAATTATAAGGAAACAGACAGACGTCAGGTTAGTGGAGTAGCAGTAAATTATAAGGGAAACAGACAGACGTCAGGTTAGTGGAGTAGCAGTAAATTATAAGGGAAACAGACAGACGTCAGGTTAGTGGAGTAGCAGTAAATTATAAGGGAAACAGACAGCGTCAGGTTAGTGGAGTAGTAGCAGTAAATTATAAGGGAAACAGACAGACGTCAGGTTAGTGGAGTAGCAGTAAATTATAAGGGAAACAGACAGACGTCAGGTTTGTGGAGTAGCAGGAAACAGAAGGGAAAGACGTCAGGTTAGTGGAGTAGCAGTAAATCATAAGTGGAAACAGAATTATCAAAACAGACAGACGTCAGGTTAGTGGAGTAGCAGTAAATTATAAGGGAAACAGACAGACGTCAGGTTAGTGGAGTAGCAGTAAATTATAAGGGAAACAGACAGCGTCAGGTTTGTGGAGTAGCAGTAAATTATAAGGAAACAGACAGACGTCAGGTTAGTGGAGTAGCAGTAAATTATAAGGGAAACAGACAGACGTCAGGTTAGTGGAGTAGCAGTAAATTATAAGGGAAACAGACAGACGTCAGGTTAGTGGAGTAGCAGTAAATTATAAGGAAACAGACAGACGTCAGGTTAGTGGAGTAGCAGTAAATTATAAGGGAAACAGACGTCAGGTTAGTGGAGTAGCAGTAAATTATAAGACAGACAGACGTCAGGTTAGTGGAGTAGCAGTAAATTATAAGGGAAACAGACAGACGTCAGGTTAGTGGAGTAGCAGTAAATTATAAGGGAAACAGACAGACGTCAGGTTAGTGGAGTAGCAGTAAATTATAAGGGAAACAGACAGACGTCAGGTTAGTGGAGTAGCAGTAAATTATAAGGGAAACAACAGACGTCAGGTTTGTGGAGTAGCAGTAAATTATAAAAACAGACGCGTCAGGTTAGTGGAGTAGCAGTAAATTATAAGAAACAGGTCAAAACAGACAGACGTCAGGTTAGTGGAGTAGCAGTAAATTATAAGGGAAACAGACAGACGTCAGGTTAGTGGAGTAGCAGTAAATTATAAGGGAAACAGGCGTCAGGTTAGTGGAGTAGCAGTAAATTATAAGGAAACAGACAGACGTCAGGTTAGTGGAGTAGCAGTAAATTATAAGGAAACAGACAGACGTCAGGTTAGTGGAGTAGCAGTAAATTATAAGGAAACAGACGTCAAAACAGACAGACGTCAGGTTAGTGGAGTAGCAGTAAATTATAAAGGAAACAGACAGACGTCAGGTTAGTGGAGTAGCAGTAAATTATAAGGAAACAGACAGGCGTCAGGTTAGTGGAGTAGCAGTAAATTATAAGGAAACAGACAGCGTCAGGTTAGTGGAGTAGCAGTAAATTATAAAACAGACAGACGTCAGGTTAGTGGAGTAGCAGTAAATTATAAGCAGGAAACAGACGTCAAAACAGACAGAGCGTCAGGTTAGTGGAGTAGCAGTAAATTATAGCGGAAACAGACAGACGTCAGGTTAGTGGAGTAGCAGTAAATTATAAGGAAACAGACAGACGTCAGGTTAGTGGAGTAGCAGTAAATTATAAGGGAAGACAGACGTCAGGTTAGTGGAGTAGCAGTAAATTATAAGGGAAACAGACAGACGTCAGGTTAGTGGAGTAGCAGTAAATTATAAGGAAACAGACAGACGTCAGGTTAGTGGAGTAGCAGTAAATTATAAGGTAAAAACAGACAGACGTCAGGTTAGTGGAGTAGCAGTAAATTATAAGGGAAACAGACAGCGTCAGGTTAGTGGAGTAGCAGTAAATTATAAGGGAAACAGACAGACGTCAGGTTAGTGGAGTAGCAGTAAATTATAAGGGAAACAGACAGACGTCAGGTTAGTGGAGTAGCAGTAAATTATAAGGGAAACAGACAGACGTCAGGTTTGTGGAGTAGCAGTAAATTATAAGGGAAACAGACAGACGTCAGGTTAGTGGAGTAGCAGTAAATTATAAGAAACAGACAGCGTCAGGTTAGTGGAGTAGCAGTAAATTATAAGGGAAACAGACAGACGTCAGGTTAGTGGAGTAGCAGTAAATTATAAGGGAAACAGACAGACGTCAGGTTTGTGGCAGTAAATTATAAGGAAACAGACAGCGTCAGGTTAGTGGAGTAGCAGTAAATTATAAGGAAGTAAATTATCAAAACAGACAGACGTCAGGTTAGTGGAGTAGCAGTAAATTATAAGGGAAACAGACAGACGTCAGGTTAGTGGAGTAGCAGTAAATTATAAGGGAAACAGACAGAGCGTCAGGTTAGTGGAGTAGCAGTAAATTATAAGGGAAACAGACAGACGTCAGGTTAGTGGAGTAGCAGTAAATTATAAGGGAAACAGACAGACGTCAGGTTAGTGGAGTAGCAGTAAATTATAAGGAAACAGACAGACGTCAGGTTAGTGGAGTAGCAGTAAATTATAAGGAAACAGACAGACGTCAGGTTAGTGGAGTAGCAGTAAATTATAAACAGAAACAGACGTCAGGTTAGTGGAGTAGCAGTAAATTATAAGGGAAAAACAGAGCGTCAGGTTAGTGGAGTAGCAGTAAATTATAAGGAAACAGACAGACGTCAGGTTAGTGGAGTAGCAGTAAATTATAAGGAAACAGCGTCAAAACAGACAGACGTCAGGTTAGTGGAGTAGCAGTAAATTATAAGGGAAACAGACAGACGTCAGGTTAGTGGAGTAGCAGTAAATTATAAGGGAAACAGACGTCAGGTTAGTGGAGTAGCAGTAAATTATAAGGAAAAACAGACGTCAGGTTAGTGGAGTAGCAGTAAATTATAAGGAAACAGACAGACGTCAGGTTAGTGGAGTAGCAGTAAATTATAAGGGAAACAGACAGGCGTCAGGTTTGTGGAGTAGCAGTAAAACAGAAACAGACGTCAGGTTAGTGGAGTAGCAGTAAATTATAAGGGAAACAGACGTCAAAACAGACAGACGTCAGGTTAGTGGAGTAGCAGTAAATTATAAGGAAACAGACAGACGTCAGGTTAGTGGAGTAGCAGTAAATTATAAGGAAACAGACAGACGTCAGGTTAGTGGAGTAGCAGTAAATTATAAGGGAAACAGACAGACGTCAGGTTAGTGGAGTAGCAGTAAATTATAAGGGAAACAGACAGACGTCAGGTTAGTGGAGTAGCAGTAAATTATAAGGAAACAGAGACGTCAGGTTAGTGGAGTAGCAGTAAATTATAAGAAACAGACGTCAGGTTAGTGGAGTAGCAGTAAATTATAAGGGAAACAGACAGACGTCAGGTTAGTGGAGTAGCAGTAAATTATAAGGGAAACAGACAGACGTCAGGTTAGTGGAGTAGCAGTAAATTATAAGGGAAACAGACAGACGTCAGGTTAGTGGAGTAGCAGTAAATTATAAGGAAACAGACAGACGTCAGGTTAGTGGAGTAGCAGTAAATTATAAGGGAAACAGACGTCAAAACAGACAGACGTCAGGTTAGTGGAGTAGCAGTAAATTATAAGTAAATTATAAGGGAAACAGACAGACGTCAGGTTAGTGGAGTAGCAGTAAATTATAAGGGAAACAGACAGACGTCAGGTTAGTGGAGTAGCAGTAAATTATAAGGAAACAGACAGACGTCAGGTTAGTGGAGTAGCAGTAAATTATAAGAAACAGACAGACGTCAGGTTAGTGGAGTAGCAGTAAATTATAAGGGAAACAGACAGACGTCAGGTTAGTGGAGTAGCAGTAAATTATAGGGAAACAGACAGACGTCAGGTTAGTGGAGTAGCAGTAAATTATAAGGGAAAAGACAGACGTCAGGTTAGTGGAGTAGCAGTAAATTATAAGGAAACAGACAGACGTCAGGTTAGTGGAGTAGCAGTAAATTATAAGGGAAACAGACAGACGTCAGGTTAGTGGAGTAGCAGTAAATTATAAGACGGAAAAGACAGACGTCAGGTTAGTGGAGTAGCAGTAAATTATAAGGGAAACAGACAGACGTCAGGTTAGTGGAGTAGCAGTAAATTATAAAGGAAACAGACAGACGTCAGGTTAGTGGAGTAGCAGTAAATTATAAGGAAACAGACAGACGTCAGGTTTGTGGAGTAGCAGTAAATTATAAGGAAACAGACAGACGTCAGGTTAGTGGAGTAGCAGTAAATTATAAGGAAACAGCGTCAAAACAGACAGACGTCAGGTTAGTGGAGTAGCAGTAAATTATAAGGAAACAGACAGACAGACGTCAGGTTAGTGGAGTAGCAGTAAATTATAAGGGAAACAGACAGACGTCAGGTTAGTGGAGTAGCAGTAAATTATAAGGAAACAGACAGACGTCAGGTTAGTGGAGTAGCAGTAAATTATAAGGGAAACAGACAGACGTCAGGTTAGTGGAGTAGCAGTAAATTATAAGGGAAACAGACAGCGTCAGGTTAGTGGAGTAGCAGTAAATTATAAGGGAAACAGACAGACGTCAGGTTAGTGGAGTAGCAGTAAATTATAAGGGAAACAGACAGACGTCAGGTTAGTGGAGTAGCAGTAAATTATAAGGAAACAGACAGACGTCAGGTTAGTGGAGTAGCAGTAAATTATAAGGAAACAGACGCGTCAGGTTAGTGGAGTAGCAGTAAATTATAGGGAAACAGGCGTCAAAACAGACAGACGTCAGGTTAGTGGAGTAGCAGTAAATTATAAGGGAAACAGACAGAGCGTCAGGTTAGTGGAGTAGCAGTAAATTATCAGGAAACAGACAGGCGTCAGGTTAGTGGAGTAGCAGTAAATTATAAGGGAAACAGACAGACGTCAGGTTAGTGGAGTAGCAGTAAATTATAAGGAAGACAGACGTCAGGTTAGTGGAGTAGCAGTAAATTATAAGGGAAACAGACAAAACAGCGTCAGGTTTGTGGAGTAGCAGAAAGAAACAGACAGCGTCAGGTTAGTGGAGTAGCAGTAAATTATAAGGAAACAGACAGCGTCAGGTTAGTGGAGTAGCAGTAAATTATAAGGGAAACAGACAGACGTCAGGTTAGTGGAGTAGCAGTAAATTATAAGGGAAACAGACAGCGTCAGGTTAGTGGAGTAGCAGTAAATTATAAGGAAACAGACAGACGTCAGGTTAGTGGAGTAGCAGTAAATTATAAGGGAAACAGACAGACGTCAGGTTAGTGGAGTAGCAGTAAATTATAAAGGAAACAGACAGACGTCAGGTTAGTGGAGTAGCAGTAAATTATAAGGAAACAGACAGACGTCAGGTTAGTGGAGTAGCAGTAAATTATAAGGGAAACAGACAGAGCGTCAGGTTGTGGAGTAGCAGTAAATTATAAGGGAAACAGACAGGCGTCAGGTTAGTGGAGTAGCAGTAAATTATAAGGGAAACAGACAGACGTCAGGTTTGTGGAGTAGTAAAGTAAAGGTTATAAGTAAAACAGTCAAAACAGACAGACGTCAGGTTAGTGGAGTAGCAGTAAATTATAAGCGGAAACAGACAGGCGTCAGGTTAGTGGAGTAGCAGTAAATTATAAAGGAAACAGACAGACGTCAGGTTAGTGGAGTAGCAGTAAATTATAAGGGAAACAGACAGGCGTCAGGTTAGTGGAGTAGCAGTAAATTATAAGGGAAACAGACAGACGTCAGGTTAGTGGAGTAGCAGTAAATTATAAGGGAAACAGACGTCAAAACAGACAACACGTCAGGTTAGTGGAGTAGCAGTAAATTATAAGGGAAACAGACAGACGTCAGGTTAGTGGAGTAGCAGTAAATTATAAGGGAAACAGACAGACGTCAGGTTAGTGGAGTAGCAGTAAATTATAAGGGAAACAGACAGGCGTCAGGTTAGTGGAGTAGCAGTAAATTATAAGGGAAACAGACAGGCGTCAGGTTAGTGGAAGTAGCAGTAAATTATAAGGGAAACAGACAGACGTCAGGTTAGTGGAGTAGCAGTAAATTATAAGGGAAACAGACAGACGTCAGGTTAGTGGAGTAGCAGTAAATTATAAGACGGAAACAGACAGACGTCAGGTTAGTGGAGTAGCAGTAAATTATAAGGGAAACAGACAGACGTCAGGTTAGTGGAGTAGCAGTAAATTATAAGGAAACAGACAGACGTCAGGTTAGTGGAGTAGCAGTAAATTATAAGGAAACAGACAGCGTCAGGTTAGTGGAGTAGCAGTAAATTATAAGGAAACAGACAGACGTCAGGTTAGTGGAGTAGCAGTAAATTATAAGGGAAACAGACAGACGTCAGGTTAGTGGAGTAGCAGTAAATTATAAGGAAACAGACAGACGTCAGGTTAGTGGAGTAGCAGTAAATTATAAGGGAAACAGACAGACGTCGTCAAAACAGACAGACGTCAGGTTAGTGGAGTAGCAGTAAATTATAAGGGAAACAGACAGACGTCAGGTTAGTGGAGTAGCAGTAAATTATAAGGAAACAGACGTCAGGTTAGTGGAGTAGCAGTAAATTATAAGGGAAACAGACGTCAGGTTAGTGGAGTAGCAGTAAATTATAAGGAAACAGACAGGCGTCAGGTTAGTGGAGTAGCAGTAAATTATAGGGAAACAGACGTCAAAACAGACAGACGTCAGGTTAGTGGAGTAGCAGTAAATTATAAGGAAACAGACAGACGTCAGGTTAGTGGAGTAGCAGTAAATTATAAGGGAAACAGACAGAGCGTCAGGTTAGTGGAGTAGCAGTAAATTATATAAGGGAAACAGACAGGCGTCAGGTTAGTGGAGTAGCAGTAAATTATAAGGGAAACAGAGGCGTCAGGTTAGTGGAGTAGCAGTAAATTATAAGGGACAGACAGACGTCAGGTTAGTGGAGTAGCAGTAAATTATCAAAACAGACAGACGTCAGGTTAGTGGAGTAGCAGTCAAAACATTATCAGGTTAGTGGAAACAGACAGAGACGTCAGGTTAGTGGAGTAGCAGTAAATTATAAGGAAACAGACGTCAGGTTAGTGGAGTAGCAGTAAATTATAAGGGAAAAACAGACGTCAGGTTAGTGGAGTAGCAGTAAATTATAAGGAAAAGACAGACGTCAGGTTAGTGGAGTAGCAGTAAATCAGGTTAGGGAAACAGTAAATTCAAAACAGACAGACGTCAGGTTAGTGGAGTAGCAGTAAATTATAAGGGAAACAGACAGACGTCAGGTTAGTGGAGTAGCAGTAAATTATAAGGAAAGGAAACAGACGTCAGGTTAGTGGAGTAGCAGTAAATTATAAGGGAAAAGACAGACAGGCGTCAGGTTAGTGGAGTAGCAGTAAATTATAAGGTCAAAACAGACAGACGTCAGGTTAGTGGAGTAGCAGTAAATTATAAGGAAACAGGCGTCAAAACAGACAGACGTCAGGTTAGTGGAGTAGCAGTAAATTATAAGGGAAACAGACAGACGTCAGGTTAGTGGAGTAGCAGTAAATTATAAGGGAAACAGACAGCGTCAGGTTAGTGGAGTAGCAGTAAATTATAAGGAAACAGACAGACGTCAGGTTAGTGGAGTAGCAGTAAATTATAAAGGAAACAGACAGACGTCAGGTTAGTGGAGTAGCAGTAAATTATAAGGGAAACAGACAGCGTCAGGTTAGTGGAGTAGCAGTAAATTATAAGGAAACAGACAGACGTCAGGTTAGTGGAGTAGCAGTAAATTATAAGGGTCAAAACAGACAGACGTCAGGTTAGTGGAGTAGCAGTAAATTATAAGGGTCAAAACAGACAGACGTCAGGTTAGTGGAGTAGCAGTAAATTATAAGGGAAACAGACAGACGTCAGGTTAGTGGAGTAGCAGTAAATTATAAGGAAACAGAAGACGTCAGGTTTATGGAGTAGCAGTAAAGGGAAACAGACAGGCGTCAGGTTAGTGGAGTAGCAGTAAATTATAAGGGAAACAGACAGACGTCAGGTTAGTGGAGTAGCAGTAAATTATAAGGGAAACAGACAGACGTCAGGTTAGTGGAGTAGCAGTAAATTATAAGGGAAACAGACAGGCGTCAGGTTAGTGGAGTAGCAGTAAATTATAAGGGAAACAGACAGACGTCAGGTTGTGTGCAGTAAATTATAAGGAAACAGACAGACGTCAGGTTAGTGGAGTAGCAGTAAATTATAAGGAAAAGGCGTCAAAACAGACAGGCGTCAGGTTAGTGGAGTAGCAGTAAATTATAAAACAGAACGTCAGACAGTAAATTATAAGGGAAACAGACAGCGTCAGGTTAGTGGAGTAGCAGTAAATTATAAGGGAAACAGACAGACGTCAGGTTAGTGGAGTAGCAGTAAATTATAAGGGAAACAGACAGACGTCAGGTTAGTGGAGTAGCAGTAAATTATAAGGGAAACAGACAGACGTCAGGTTAGTGGAGTAGCAGTAAATTATAAGGAAACAGACAGACGTCAGGTTTGTGGAGTAGCAGTAAATTATAAAAACAGACAGACGTCAGGTTAGTGGAGTAGCAGTAAATTATAAGGGAAACAGACAGACGTCAGGTTAGTGGAGTAGCAGTAAATTATAAGGGAAACAGACAGACGTCAGGTTAGTGGAGTAGCAGTAAATTATAAGGGAAACAGACAGACGTCAGGTTAGTGGAGTAGCAGTAAATTATAAAAACAGACAGACGTCAGGTTAGTGGAGTAGCAGTAAATTATAAGGGAAACAGACAGACGTCAGGTTAGTGGAGTAGCAGTAAATTATAAGGAAACAGACAGACGTCAGGTTAGTGGAGTAGCAGTAAATTATAAGGGAAACAGACAGACGTCAGGTTAGTGGAGTAGCAGTAAATTATAAGGAAACAGACAGACGTCAGGTTAGTGGAGTAGCAGTAAATTATAAAACAGACAGACGTCAGGTTAGTGGAGTAGCAGTAAATTATAAGGAAACAGACAGACGTCAGGTTAGTGGAGTAGCAGTAAATTATAAGGAAACAGACAGACGTCAGGTTAGTGGAGTAGCAGTAAATTATAAGGGAAACAGGGAAACAGACAGACGTCAGGTTAGTGGAGTAGCAGTAAATTATAAGGGAAACAGACAGACGTCAGGTTAGTGGAGTAGCAGTAAATTATAAGGAAACAGACAGACGAAACAGTAAATTATAAGGAAACGACGTCAGGTTAGTGGAGTAGCAGTAAATTATAAGGGAAACAGACAGCGTCAGGTTAGTGGAGTAGCAGTAAATTATAAGGGAAACAGACAGACGTCAGGTTAGTGGAGTAGCAGTAAATTATAAGGAAACAGACAGACGTCAGGTTAGTGGAGTAGCAGTAAATTATAAGGGAAACAGACAGACGTCAGGTTAGTGGAGTAGCAGTAAATTATAAGGGAAACAGACAGGCGTCAGGTTAGTGGAGTAGCAGTAAATTATAAGGGAAACAGACAGACGTCAGGTTAGTGGAGTAGCAGTAAATTATAAGGAAACAGACAGACGTCAGGTTAGTGGAGTAGCAGTAAATTATAAGGAAACAGACAGACGTCAGGTTAGTGGAGTAGCAGTAAATTATAAGGGAAACAGACAGACGTCAGGTTTGTGTAGCAGTAAATTATAAGGAAACAGACAGACGTCAGGTTAGTGGAGTAGCAGTAAATTATAAGGAAACAGACAGGTTAGTGGAGAGCGTCAAAACAGACAGACGTCAGGTTAGTGGAGTAGCAGTAAATTATAAGGGAAACAGACAGGCGTCAGGTTAGTGGAGTAGCAGTAAATTATAAGGGAAACAGACAGACGTCAGGTTAGTGGAGTAGCAGTAAATTATAAGGAAACAGTCAAAACAGACGTCAGGTTAGTGGAGTAGCAGTAAATTATAAGGAAACAGACAGACGTCAGGTTAGTGGAGTAGCAGTAAATTATACAGGGAAACAGACAGACGTCAGGTTAGTGGAGTAGCAGTAAATTATAAGGGAAACAGACAGAGCGTCAGGTTAGTGGAGTAGCAGTAAATTATAAGGAAACAGACGTCAGGTTAGTGGAGTAGCAGTAAATTATAAGGAAACAGACATCAAAACAGACAGACGTCAGGTTAGTGGAGTAGCAGTAAATTATAAGGGAAACAGACAGACGTCAGGTTAGTGGAGTAGCAGTAAATTATAAGGGAAACAGACAGACGTCAGGTTAGTGGAGTAGCAGTAAATTATAAGGGAAACAGACAGACGTCAGGTTAGTGGAGTAGCAGTAAATTATAAGGAAACAGACAGACGTCAGGTTAGTGGAGTAGCAGTAAATTATAAGGAAAAACAGGCGTCAGGTTAGTGGAGTAGCAGTAAATTATAAAAACAGACAGGCGTCAGGTTTGTGGAGTAGCAGAAAAGGCGTCAAAACAGACAGCGTCAGGTTAGTGGAGTAGCAGTAAATTAAAAGACGTCAAAACAGACAGACGTCAGGTTAGTGGAGTAGCAGTAAATTATAAGGTCAAAACAGACAGCGTCAGGTTTGTGGAGTAGCAGTAAATTATAAGGGAAACAGACAGACGTCAGGTTTGTGGGTAGCAGTAAACAGTCAAAGGGAAACAGACGTCAGGTTAGTGGAGTAGCAGTAAAACAGTCAAAACAGACAGCGTCAGGTTAGTGGAGTAGCAGTAAATTATAAGGGAAACAGACAGACGTCAGGTTAGTGGAGTAGCAGTAAATTATAAGGGAAACAGACAGACGTCAGGTTAGTGGAGTAGCAGTAAATTATAAGGGAAACAGACAGACGTCAGGTTAGTGGAGTAGCAGTAAATTATAAGGGAAACAGACAGACGTCAGGTTAGTGGAGTAGCAGTAAATTATAAGGGAAACAGACAGACGTCAGGGTAGCAGTAAAACAGACAGACGTCAGGTTAGTGGAGTAGCAGTAAATTATAAGGGAAACAGACAGACGTCAGGTTAGTGGAGTAGCAGTAAATTATAAGGAAACAGACAGACGTCAGGTTAGTGGAGTAGCAGTAAATTATAAGAAACAGACAGGCGTCAGGTTAGTGGAGTAGCAGTAAATTATAAGGAAACAGGGTCAAAACAGACAGGCGTCAGGTTAGTGGAGTAGCAGTAAATTATAAGGGAAACAGACAGACGTCAGGTTAGTGGAGTAGCAGTAAATTATAAGGGAAACAGCGTCAGGTTAGTGGAGTTAGCAGTAAATTATAAGGAAACAGACACGTCAGGTTAGTGGAGTAGCAGTAAATTATAAGGGAAACAGACAGACGTCAGGTTAGTGGAGTAGCAGTAAATTATAAGGGAAACAGACATCAAAACAGACAGACGTCAGGTTAGTGGAGTAGCAGTAAATTATAAGGAAACAGACAGACGTCAGGTTAGTGGAGTAGCAGTAAATTATAAGGGAAACAGACAGGCGTCAGGTTAGTGGAGTAGCAGTAAATTATAAGGGAAACAGACAGACGTCAGGTTAGTGGAGTAGCAGTAAATTATAAGGGAAACAGACAGACGTCAGGTTAGTGGAGTAGCAGTAAATTATAAGGAAAAACAGACGTCAAAACAGACAGACAGACGTCAGGTTTGTGGAGTAGCAGTAAATTATGTCAAAACAGACAGACGTCAGGTTTGTGGAGTAGTAGCAGAAACAGAGCGTCAAAACAGACAGACGTCAGGTTAGTGGAGTAGCAGTAAATTATACGTCAAAACAGACAGACGTCAGGTTAGTGGAGTAGCAGTAAATTATAAGGGAAACAGACAGACGTCAGGTTAGTGGAGTAGCAGTAAATTATAAGGGAAACAGACAGACGTCAGGTTAGTGGAGTAGCAGTAAATTATAAGGGAAACAGACAGACGTCAGGTTAGTGGAGTAGCAGTAAATTATAAGGGAAACAGACAGACGTCAGGTTAGTGGAGTAGCAGTAAATTATAAGGGAAACAGACAGACGTCAGGTTAGTGGAGTAGCAGTAAATTATAAGGAAACAGACAGGCGTCAGGTTTGTGGAGTAGCAGTAAATTATAAGGGAAACAGACAGACGTCAGGTTAGTGGAGTAGCAGTAAATTATAAGGGAAAAGGCGTCAAAACAGACAGACGTCAGGTTAGTGGAGTAGCAGTAAATTATAAGGGAAACAGACAGACGTCAGGTTAGTGGAGTAGCAGTAAATTATAAGGGAAACAGACAGGCGTCAGGTTAGTGGAGTAGCAGTAAATTATAAGGGAAACAGAGCGTCAGGTTTGTGGAGTAGCAGTAAATTATAAGCGTCAAAACAGACAGACGTCAGGTTAGTGGAGTAGCAGTAAATTATAAGGGAAACAGACAGACGTCAGGTTTGTGGAGTAGCAGTAAACAGACGTCAAAACAGACAGACGTCAGGTTAGTGGAGTAGCAGTAAATTATAAGGGAAACAGACAGGCGTCAGGTTAAACAGACAGACGTCAGGTTAGTGGAGTAGCAGTAAATTATAAGGAAACAGACAGACGTCAGGTTAGTGGAGTAGCAGTAAATTATAAGGGACAGACAGACGTCAGGTTAGTGGAGTAGCAGTAAATTATAAGGGAAACAGCGACAGTAGTAGTAAATTATAAGGAAACAGACGTCAGGTTAGTGGAGTAGCAGTAAATTATAAGGAAACAGACGTCAGGTTTGTGGAGTAGCAGTAAATTATAAGGGAAACAGACAGACGTCAGGTTAGTGGAGTAGCAGTAAATTATAAGGGAAACAGACGTCAGGTTAGTGGAGTAGCACTAAATTATAAGGGAAACAGACAGACGTCAGGTTAGTGGAGTAGCAGTAAATTATAAGGGAAACAGACAGACGTCAGGTTAGTGGAGTAGCAGTAAATTAGGGAAACAGATGTCAAAATGTGCACCACGTGGAGTCGTCCAAATTAACAATGCTTATATGGAGGGGGAAAAATGCCCCCGGAATCACCAAACCATGAAACAACAAACACATGTATTACCCTCCCACATATCATTTTGGGGATTTGTATCTGCTAAATGCTTATGGATGTGTTCTGAGTTTGTGTTCGACGTTGCTACAGTAGTTTTAATTTCCCTTCCATTTGACCGCCGGTTGGCTTTGGGTTGTTGAGCTGTGCCCTTTAAGTCAACAACTGGACTGCTCATTATGAGTCCATAAGTCAAACATTTGAATAGGTGTAAAACATGGTCAGTGAGTCATCCGTGATGGCATACATGAACCTTACACTCAGTAAACTGTACAGTATGATTATACATACATTATGATTATAACCGCAATGCTTTTGATGATGCGTGTGGCTTTCTCCTTACATTTCACTGCCTGTCTCTCAGTAGCAGTCATAGAGGCCCACCTGCAGAGTGAGGCGTGTACTGTAGCACTGAGTGGGTCACACATAGTCAGATAAAGGGGCTGTAATGATACTGTGACATGTCCCTAGCTAGCCACCAGTACTTGTTAAGCTGTTATTGGAGCTGCCAGCCTAATGCAGTTGGGCACTATTTATCACCCTTTTCAGCTTTGTTTACGTTCGCCCCTAACTCACGCCAACGGCAGACAGCGTCATTCCTCTCTTTTTTACCATTATAAAACTTTGACGGGGCATCAAAGATAACAAAACTACAACGTATCATCGGGGGGGGGGGGCTTGAGGGAGGGAAGAAAAGAGAGGATTAATATTTGCTTGTAAATTTGTGTAGCGAGCCTCTTCCTTGCGTGCTAAATCTGGGCCCCCAGCACCACGATGAGGCATCTTCCCTCTCTAATTGAAATTCAGTTTGGATCCTTACAGGCGAATACCCATGTATACTGAATACATGCCACCCTTGTATTGTTAGTGGAAAATTCAGACCCCATGGAGAAAAGTAGGCGAGGATGAAGCAAAGAAAACAATCTGAACAGATGTGAATTTATGCTAAGCCACATCTGCCTCACAAAACTCCTTAGACTACCTCCTCGTGAGGCATCGCGCACATCAACTTTATGAATTTAACAGTATGGAAAGAAAGAGGCGAGGGTTTTCTGTTCTGTTTGCGGTGGTGAATATTATTTATTAGTTCAATAAAAGTTCCACTATCCCCAGCCTTCCTGTCCCCATCTGTGATAATGACAGCTTAAATATTCAGGGCTGTGCAGTCATAAAATAAAAAATAATAAAAAAAATGTAAAAAATGAGTAAAACCCCCTCTCGGCTCTTTTTTCTGCAAGGCTCTTTGAGTTGAAAGCGCTCCTGCATTTTAATTGCATTTTAAGCGCTCCTGCAACTCTTTGGCTCAGCTCCATAGAAACACAGGGTACACTCTATCTCTGTACACACACACACACACACACACACACACACACACACACACACACACACACACACACACACACACACACACACACACACACACACACACACACACACACACACACACACACACACACACTATATAATGGATATAATGAGAGAAATAACAACAATTTACTGTAAAAAAATGTACTGCAGTATCAACATGTACATTAATTATACCAGTGGAGGCTGCTGAGGGGAGGACAGTTCATAGTAATGGCTGGAATTGGGTCAATGGAATGGTATCAACCACATGGAAACCGCGTTTGATATCATTCCATTGACTCCATTCCAGCCATTACTATGAGCCATCCTCCTCTCAACAGCCTCCACTGAATTACTCCCTAGTATATTATTCAACGTACTAATTACTGTAAGCAAAACCGATCGCGGTGTAGGTTGCCACAGAGCTCCAAAAAAAGGTTCTCTGTGAACTATTAGGAGAATTTGTATGAGGTCCCTGCCAATCCACATGTAATACACCGTAATTAGTTTCAATATCAAGGAAGTACCTCAAGTGCTTTCGGAGTTGTAGGATTTGAACATTATTTTTCTCCAAAGCATTAGCTTTCTGAGAAGAGACCTTGCTGATCAAAAGGGATCATATTTGGAGACAATATGAGGGTGCAGAGTAAATAATAAGGGGAAAAGGGATACCTAGTCAGTCGTACAACTGTATGCATTCAACTGAAATGTCTCTTCCACATTTAACCCAACGTCATTTAACCCAACCTATGAATCAGAGAGGTGTGGGGGGCTGCCTTAATCGTAGGAGTGCTGATCTAGGATCAGGTCCTCTCTGTCTATATAATGTTATTCACAATGAATAGCTAAAAGGCACAACTCATCCTATAACAGACCCAGATCCATCTCTCAGAGTGATTGCCAGTCCATCATTATGTCTAATGGTTTTGACTTGTTTGTCAGGGCAACCGTCACTTCTTCAAGTTTCCAGCAGTTCTCCAGCCTCCCTCTGCCCGATTAATAGACTCTCTCTGTTTTTGTCTCACTCTCTCTTTGTTACTTTCTCTCACATATGTTCTCCACTTACTTTATCTCTCTTCTTCACTCCATCTTTTTCTCTTCACTCCATCTGATTTTCTCCACTCTATCTCCTCCCCCAACTTTTTTCCCTCATAGGTATCATAGGTACCTGCCTTTCTGCTCCAACTCTGCCTCTCTCTCTCTCTTTCTCCCTCCATATGTATGAATCAACCCGCTGTGGCCGATTGATTCCCAGAATGTGAAAAATCATATTTATTTCTCTCCTTTAGCAAATAGAATTAGGTCCTGACCATTCCACTGGATTTAATTGTTTGCCCATGGTAGCAAATTACAATTTACATGTTTATAGTTTTTCAAGTTAATTAGCTTGCTCACCCAGCCAGACCTGTCCTGTTTATACTTCCTCTCGTCACCCCCACCCCCCCTCTCTCTCTTTCTCTTCCTCCAGCGAGTTCCCATCCAGTTTTGGGCTATTCTGGTGTCTTTTCCCCAGGATGGAAAACAATTTGATCTTTCCGAGTTGTTCCTCTCGGATAAACCCACAAATGATCAATCCCACAAGGACTATTTTACTCCACCATAAAGATGACTATGTTGTTATTTTCCTTGTCTATTACTGTAGTATTTGTCCTCTCACTTTGTTCACCTCTTAGTCTGCATAAGTGCATAAAAAAGGCTAATTAATGTACCAAATTTCTCTCAGCATCAAAGTAAAGCCACTTGACAGTTATCTTCGAGGTAAAGTAGTTTTATTGAATAACAGACAAAGTAAAATACCCTTGACTAAATTGACACGCTGTCTGAGCGATCACTCCCCAGAGACCGTGCCGGGATAATGGGAAGGGAGCGAGTGATCATAACATGACGTGAAAATGCTAATTAGCCATTTGACAGCCTCTCTAGCTGCTAATTGTGGTCATAAGAGAGGGTGGACTGCGATGGTCACGTGACATGTCAACTGCATGGCAGGCGACCGGGCGACCCCAGGGTGGCCGCTTGGCTCAGTCAGACAACTGCAATTACCATCGCACAGAGGAAAGGACATAGGCAGACAGAGGGGAAAGCTGTTAAGGGGGTGGGGAGAGGGAGAATGGAAATGAGAGAACGACACAGAGATTACAAAGATAGAGGAGGCTCATTAGTCCCATCTAAACAGAAGATACAATGTTTAGCTTTTTTTCGCTGTTTGTATGTGTGTGTCTTTTCAGTTGTTCTACCTTTATGTATGTGTGGGAAGGTGTACGTTACATTCTAGCCCTTGTCAGTCTGTGGGCACCGTCCGTGTCCCAGTAAGAGTGTGTGTAACGGGGGTTGAGCGGGCTCCCTGTGCCCTGGTGCTAATGATGCCAACACTATACAGGGTTCCGCATGGACTGGCTTACTGATGAGCCTTCTGCCAGTGCTTCTGTCTGTGAATTTGTTTTCCCCAGCTGCCATCACACACACACACACACACACGCGCGCACACACACACACGTGCATAGGTAGTCCATCGTATCTGATGACGACTTCCACTTCTGAGATAACAATGAATTCTTTGGTGACTGTAGAGTCCAATTCAAGATCCACAAACTTTATTGCATGTGGAGCATATGCAGTCTGTGTTGGTGGGGGCAGGCATGGTGGTATGTTTCAGTCTGTGTTGGTGGGGGCAGGCATGGTGGTATGTTTCAGTCTGTGTTGGTGGGGGCAGGCATGGTGGTATGTTTCAGTCTGTTTTGGACAGGCATGGTGGGCAGGCATGGTGGTATGTTTCAGTCTGTGTTGGTGTGGACAGGCATGGTGGTATGTTTCAGTCTGTGTTGGCGTGGACAGGCATGGTGGTATGTCTCAGTCTGTGTTGGCGTGGACAGGCATGGTGGTATGTTTCAGTCTGTGTTGGCGTGGACAGGCATGGTGGTATGTTTCAGTCTGTGTTGGCGTGGACAGGCATGGTGGTATGTCTCCTGAGCTGTTTTTGCTGTCTCTTTGTGCTCCTCTTCTCCTGCCTCTGTACACCGCTCTGGTAGAGCTGCCGCCAGGTGGAACGGTCGGCAACAGCATCCTCCAGGTCTGTGGGATTGATGTTGCACTTGGTTGGACAGGCATGGTGGTTTTCAGCTGGCGTCAGGCATTGGTAGTGTTTCATCTGCCATGGTTTGCAGACCTCTGGCAGGCAAGATGTCTCCTAGCTGGTCTTTGTGCCCCCTCCAGACCACCAGCTCAAGATGTAGCTGGTCCCCCTCCAGGTCTGTGGGAGACCACCAGCCAAGATGCTAGCTGGTCATCCCCCTACAGACCACCAGCCAAGATGTAGCTGGTCCCCCTACAGACCACCAGCCAAGATGTAGCTGACCATACAGGATCTTCAACGGCAAGCCCTCCTGAGACATTCTAATGACATGGCCAAGCCAGTGCAGTTGGTGTTTGGTAACCATGGCCTCCATACTCTTGCAGTTGGTCTCAGCAAGTATTTCTGTATGGGGCACATGGTCACACCAGGTGATTCCCAGGATGCCCTGCAGGCATCTTATGTGGAATCGCTCAAGCTGTTTGTTGTGGTGACTGTAAGTGACCCAGGCTTCGAAGCTGTAAAGAATTGTGGTGATACAGATAGCTTGATAGACAGAGAGTTTAGTGTGAAGGTGGAAGACCCTGCGTCTGAGTTTCCCGAAGGCAGCTGTAGCTTGATTCTATTTCGAATTTCGAGGTTGATGCTTCAGCCCTCCGACAGGATGCTGCCCAGATATTTGAAGCATGGGACTATTGCAAGTGATTTGTTTTCAATGGTGAGGACGGTGAGTGGAGGGCTGGATCTCCATTGGCAGATCACCTCTCTCTTGGTGGTGTTGATAAAAGTCCCATCCTGCTATTGACCCTCACAGCCACTTCAAGGATGGACTGAAGGTCTTCCAGAGTGTTGTGCACAAGAACCTGCTCCGTAAAAACCTTGGTGGTTGCTTGGAGCCTCCCGATGTTGAATAGGTTTCCATCCAGCCTGAAGTCCACCGCAACTCCGCTGCTGTCCTCAAGCTCCTTGTAGAGAAGCTGGGGGACACATACGAGGAAGATGCTAAAGAGTACCGGTGCCAGCACACACCCCTGCCTCACACCAATGCTTACTCCTAAGGGCACTGACTCTTGCCCTTCTATGGCCATGCAGGATATCATCCCATCATTGAACTGGCAAAGGATGTTGACAAATTTATCTGGACAGCCAAATTTGAGTAGAATGCCCTATATTAGTTCCCTGCTCACAGTGTCGAAGAGGGAGTGATGGAACTTGTCCCTTACTGCAGCTTTCTCAAGCCGAGTGCAGACGCCTCTTACTGGACTTCTGAAGGAGTTAGGGGGGTGCATATTCTCACCTGGAGTTTAGCCAGTATCATACAGTGATCAGCATTCTACACCCCTCATGGCACGTGTCATGCAGGATGTTATTAGTGCCAGAATGTAGTCGACCAGGTGCCAGTGTTTGGAGCGTGGTTGCATCCATGATGTTTTATATTTGTTCTTCTGAAGGAACAAGGTGTTAGTGACAATGAGATCATGCTTGGCACATAGAGTAAGCAGTGTCATGCCGTTCTCATTGACCTGGCCAACACCATGCCTACCCAGCACTCCGCTCCATATCCTGTTGTTCTGTCCCACCCTAGCGTTGAAGTCACCCAGCAGAAAGATCTTGTCATTCCTGGGGATGCGGTGAAGAGCCTCATCTAGTGACTGGTAGAAGCAGTCCTTTGCCTCATTTTCAGATGGTAATGTTGGTGCGTATACACTGAGAAGAGTAGCATAATGTATCTTGGGGGATACGGAGAGACATGAGTCTTTCACTTAGGCCTACAGGTGTTTCGGTGAGGCTGGGTTAAAGGCTGTTCTTAGTTGCCAGTCCCACACCGTGCTGATGTTGTCCACCCAGAGGGTAACTTTTCCCTCCTTTCAGGGACCCTTCATCCAGGAGCCTGGTCTCACTCAGGGCAGCGATGTCAATGTTGTAGCACCTTATTTCTGAAGCAATCAAAGCTGTTCTCCGATGGGGTCTATGGCTATTATCGTCAGTATCCAAAAGAGTTCTGATGTTCCATGTCGCCAGTTTCAGGGGAATTATTTTCTTTTGTATTTTTTGACAGCTGAGAGGAACTCCCAATGGCCGCCAAAGATGGCAGTAGCCATTCCAGGGTGGAGTGAGTGGCCATTTTTAGGCCCCCTTTTCTAGGCCTCTCCCCAGTTGGATTGAGCAGTGTGGCTCCTAAATAGGGCTGCTCCATCACACAGTGGTCTGCCGAGAACAGCTGCCACTCTAGTCCCAACTGCTGGAGAACATAATAGCCCTGTGCTGCTGGCGTGCAGGGGTCTGATTAAGGGCTCCAGGTCCATTCACTCCTGCCCCCCATCACCAGACACCCAAATGCCGCCAGACTTTCATCCGGTTTCCGGTTGATGGTTTCACCGAGGTCAGAAATGGATACCTGGCAAAGGAAGTTATTTAAAGTGCTGTTGAGGGGGCGCAATCCCCAACTCAACAGCACTTCTTCACTATAGGAAGGTTAATTCCAGTGGCAAGGGGGGAAATCCAGGATGACCAGGATATTCCACATCTGCAGGAGGCTGCTGAAACCCCAGTCTGTCGACGTCTGCCTAACTCGCTCCACCAGCATGCTGCTTTTCTCACAGGGTGTGATCCCCTAGCCTTTGTCGTACCAGACTAACCCACAAGGCAGTGGGGCAGTGGTTGGTGGCTGCCAGGATGTGTCCACACAGAGGTGGGCCTGTACAGACCCATCTCTGGGGCCCACTTCTGCTCCCAGATCCCCTGCCGGTACAGAGGCATCTCTGGGGCCCACTGCTGCTCCCAGATCCCCTGCCTGTACAGACCCATCTCTGGGGCCCACTTCTGCTCCCACATTCCCTGCCTGTACAGACCCATCTCTGGGGCCCACTGCTGCTCCCAGATCCCCTGCCTGTACAGACCCATCTCTGGGGCCCACTGCTGCTCCCAGATCCCCTGCCGGTTAGCCTGGAGTTTCAAGACAACCAGTTGCAGGGGTGGGCAATTCCAGTCCTTAGGGGTCTGATTGGTGTCACAGTTTTTCCCCAACTAACACACCTGACTCCATTAATCACCTAATCATGATCTCCAGTTTAGAATGCAATTTGATTAATCTGCTGTGTTTGCTAGGGATGGAGAAAAAGTGTGACACCAATGAGGCCCCCGAAGACTGGAGTTGCCCACCCCTGTACATACCGTGTGCCTTTGCGAGGAGGCCCGACAGGAGTCTTGTGTCTTGGAGTGACTTTGTGACTTTGTAATTGGGCTGCTCCCCAATTCACCGCAAGGGCTAGCCGGCGGCAGCGAGCTGTAAGCGAAAGTATGCAAGCATGTGGTAGGCAGGCATGCAACTTCTCTCTACCTAGGGACTACTGCACTAGACGCGTCACATGCATCCTGCTGTTGCCTGCCAACACACAATAAAGGGCCCTGCATGGACTACTGATGAGGCTTCTGCCAATGCTTGTCTGTGAATTTGTTCTCCCCTGCCGCCATCACACACACGCACACACACACAAAGCTCAGACACTAGACATGATTTCACCTCGTATCTGACAAGCTTTGCACAGGCGGGAGTGTGTGTGGCGGCCATTGTTGTCTGGGCCGGATCAAACAGATCAATAGATATTGAGAGCATTGAAGTCCTGTCAGTGGCTACTGCTGGCCCATCCAAGGGTGTATTTGAAACGGAGCCCGGCCCGTAGCTGGGAAACCTTAAAGGGATGTATCACATTCCCAGGCCATTAGCCTTAAGTCTGGCTTTTTGTTTTTAATCTTCTACTTCTTGGTTTCCGTTAGTGGCCCGGTCAATAGTTAATTAAGGGCCGACAGGGGAAAGGCCTTTAAGCTGTTAAAGGGCCAGTCTGATTCACTTCAGTGAGCATTACCTCGCTGGGCCGCACTGAGCTAGAACTGAAACTATCCCCCCTCCTGAGCCTCATCCTCCATCCTGCAACCCTTTTACCTCTCTCTCTCATTCCTTGAGAGGCCATGGTCATGTTGGTAGTCCTGGGTCGTGTTCATTAGGCACCACACAGATGAAAACAAACTAAAACAGGGAAGGACTACCTGGACCTGGTCCAATAAACAATGCTGATCTTAGTTTTTTGTTGCAAAACGTTTTAAAAATGTTTTCTGTTCCGTGCCCTTCTGACCGTGGTTTTAGACTTGTCTCACATTTGCATCGATTCATTCATGCAAGTGTTAAACTGGGAGTGAAATCCGATGCAGTGATCAAAGTTGTCTACGTTTTCAAGCAAGCTCTCTGCCAAGAGTTTGTGGTATCAATGAGCCAAAGTGCAGGATATTTTGCATAAAGTTAACCCATTTAGCTTCAGTGAGTCCACTTTGCAATACGAATACTCTCTCTTATAGTACTTTAAGCTTCAAATGAAAGTGGAACTGAATGGGACTATACCGAATAGGTAAAGAAGGCAATGTTTACTTATGAAGCGGTGCCCCCATTCTGTTGCAGCGCTGTAGCTGACATGTAGCTCAGATTCTCTTGCTAATATATCATTGTTTGGTCTTCAAAGTTTTGGAAATACGGTGATATAGAAAATATATGGTGAAAAAAAGTGAATGGATTCTGACCTTTTGCCCTCTGAACCGGCAGCCATCTTTGGCGGCCATCTTGCCAGTGTCCACTTGATCCAGGGTTGCCCTTTGTTCCCGTGACTTCATAGCGTGACTTCATAGCCAGCATTGACCCATCAGGAAACAAACAGCTTTCAACTAATGATCTGCTCTGAATTTTACTTAATTAGGTATATTTAAATATCTTTAATTAACATCCACTGTGTGTGTGTGTGTGTGTGTGTGTGTGTGTGTGTGTGTGTGTGTGTGTGTGTGTGTGTGTGTGTGTGTGTGTGTGTGTGTGTGTGTGTGTGTGTGTGTGTGTGCGTGTGTGTGTGTGTGTGTGCGCGTGTCGTTTGTTAGGCTGTTGTCTACTCACCACAGCTGGTTCCATTGGTCGTGGCAGTGTGCCAGAACATTACTGGAGACGAGCTTGCTCCATCTGCTCCCCTTTCCTCTCCTGAGGTTCAGCCGCCAGCAGCCGGATCCTGCATGGCAACACTAGACCCGCCATGGGAAGAGGAGAAAAACAGAGAGTACAAATTGATAGTCTTTCTAAAGCAAACACGAGGGAGTGAGAGAGATAGTGATGGGGGAGAATGAGAGGAAGGATAAAGGAGGGATGAGGTCCTACCAGAGCACAGCTCAATATGGTGGCATGCGCTCAGGGATTTCACTTCTCTCTTTATTGTCTTCCTTAATGAGCTTTTGATGTTTCTGTTTATTTTACGTTGTAACGCTCCTACTGATGTATTGGTTATTTTTATCTGAGCTATTCACCACTCCATATACATTTAATTAGAAACAGCTGGCTGGTGAATAGGGCTAATTAACAATGGGAGACGACAGCAGGTCAGAGACTCTGTCTCCTCTCCCCCTTCGAGGGCCTGAGAAAAGCCTGACTGACGGGTGGGCACGTAAACTTATACAGTTGTGCCATTAAAAAAACAACATGGCGTATGTCAGACGAGAATTCTTTAAATTGATGTGACATTCTCAATGCACTTTCTAATGAGGAACAGAGGGATGGCCCACAGATAGACGGATGGGAAGACAAATGGAACAGAACAGAAGCGGCCCCCTCCTCCCTCAGAGCGGAGGACTTGTTTATTTACATCGTAATCGAGGTCACTGAGCACACTTTGGTGGCAGCAGTGGGATCCTCAAGCTTTCTCTCTGGAGGTCCCGCGTTGTATGTTTCATGTCTGTTGATGAGATGATGACAGATGCAGAAAGGAGAACAAAATGGCGGACTCGAGGGATTTTTCATTTAGTCGGTCAGCCCACAGGAGGGTGCTTGATTGACAGGTAAGGTGACTTGACTGTCTGCTTTGAAACCCTGTTTTTAGCTTCCCAATAGGCTCCATTCCAAATCTGAAGCCATGTTACAAAATAAACAGGATGAGAAAGATAGACATAGACAGGAGAGAGCAAAACTAAAGTATCACAAAGCAAATATATCTATTTAACATTTGAGAAACTCTAAAATGTATTTTCCACCATCATTTGCAAATAAATTCATTAAAAATCCTACAATGTGATTTTCTGGATTTTTTTCTTCTCATTTTGTCTGTCATAGTTGAAGTGTACCTATGATGACAATTACAGGCCTCTCTCATCCTTTTAAGTGGGAGAACTTGCACAATTGATGGTTGACTAAATACTTTTTTGCCCCACAGTATATACTGTATTCTATTCTACTGTATTTTAGCCTATGCCACTCCGACATTGCTCATCCTAATATTTATATATATATATATATATATATATATATATATACTGCTCAAAAAATAAAGGGAACACTAAAATAACACATCCTAGATCTGAATGAATGAAATATTCTTATTAAATACTTTTTTCTTTACATAGTTAAATGTGCTGACAACAAAATCACACAAAAATGATCAATGGAAATCAAATTTATCAACCCATGGAGGTCTGGATTTGGAGTCACACTCAAAATTAAAGTGGAAAACTACACTACAGGCTGATCCAACTTTGATGTAATGTCCTTAAAACAAGTCAAAATGAGGCTCAGTGCTCCTGATGAGGTGGCGGATGGTCTCCTGAGGGATCTCCTCCCAGACCTGGACTAAAGCATCCGCCAACTCCTGGACAGTCTGTGGTGCAACGTGGCATTGGTGGATGGAGCGAGACATGATGTCCCAGATGTGCTCAATTGGATTCAGGTCTGGGGAACGGGTGGGCCAGTCCATAGCATCAATGCCTTCCTCTTGCAGGAACTGCTGACACACTCCAGCCACATGAAGTGTGGTCTCACAAGGGGTCTGAGGATCTCATCTCGGTACCTAATGGCAGTCATGCTGGAGGATGTTGCAGGCAGCAGAACGTTCTCCACGGTGTCTCCAGACTCTGTCACGTCTGTCACATGTGCTCAGTGTGAACCTGCTTTCATCTGTGAAGAGCACAGCCTATCTTGGTGTTCTCTGGCAAATGCCAAACGTCCTGCACGGTGTTGGGCTGTAAGCACAACCCCCACCTGTGGACGTCGGGCCCTCATACCACCCTCATGGAGTCTGTTTGAGCAGACACATGCACATTTGTGTTCCTGCTGGAGGTCATTTTGCAGGGCTCTGGCAGTGCTCCTCCTGTTCCTCCTTGCACGAAGGCGGAGGTAGCGGTCCTGCTGCTGGGTTGTTGCCCTCCTACGGCCTCCTCCACGTCTCCTGATGTACTGGCCTGTCTCCTGGTAGCGCCTCCATGCTCTGGACACTACGCTGACAGACACAGCAAACCTTCTTGCCACAGCTCGCATTGATGTGTCATCCTGGATGAGCTGCACTGCCTGAGCCACTTGTGTGGGTTGTAGACTCCGTCTCATGCTACCACTAGAGTGAAAGCACCGCCAGCATACAAAAGTGACCAAAACATCAGCCAGGAAGCATAGGAACTGAGATGTGGTCTGTCGTCACCACCTGCAGAACCACTCCTTTATTGGGAGTGTCTTGCTAATTGCCTATAATTTCCACCTGTTGTCTATTCCATTTGCACAACAGCATGTGACATTTATTGTCAATCAGTGTTGCTTCCTAAGTGGACAATTTGATTTCACAGAAGTGTGATTGACTTGGAGTTACATTGTGTTTGTCACGTTCTTAACCATAGTTCTTTTGTGTTTTCCTTGTTTTCATGTTGGTCAGGACGTGAGCTGGGTGGGCATTCTATGTTGTGTGTCTAGTTTGTCCGTTTCTATGTATGGCCTGATATGGTTCTCAATCAGAGGCAGGTGTTAGTCATTGTCTCTGATTGGGAACCATATTTAGGTAGCTACTTTTGTGTTGGGGTTTGTGGGTGGTTGTTTCCTGTCTTTGTGTTCTCTGCACCAGATAGGACTGTTTTGGGTTTTGCCACGTTTGTTGTTTTTGTAATTGTGTTCATGTTTAGTTTCTCAGCTCAGTCATGAGCCGCTAGAGTCTCCCGTCTGTCATGAGCTGCCAGAGCCGCCAGTCTGAAAGGAGCCGCCAGAGCCACCAGTCTGCAAGGAGCCGCCAGAGCCGCCAATCTGCAAGGAGCCGCCAGAGCCGCCAGTCTGCAAGGAGCCGCCAGAGCCGCCAGTCTGCAAGGAGCCGCCAGAGCCGCCAGTCTGCAAGGAGCTGCCAGAGCCGCCAGTCTGCAAGGAGCTGCCAGAGCCACCAGTCGGCCAGGATCCGCCAGAGCCGCCATTCGGCCAGGATCCGCCAGAGCCGCCATTCGGCCAGGATCTGCCAGAGCCGTCAGTCGGCCAGAATCTGCCAGAGCCGTCAGTCAGCCAGAAGCTACCAGAGCCGTCAACCAGCATGAGCTACCTCTCAGTCATGAGCTGCCCTTCAGTCCGGAGCTGTCCCTTAGTCCGGAGGAGTTTCCTCAGTCATGAGGCACCCCTCAGTCCAGAGGCGCTCCTCAGTCCAGTGGGGACCTTTGTTAGGGCTCCTAGGCCAAGGTCGGCGGCGAGGGTCGCCACTCAAAGGACGCTAAGGAGGTGGACAAAGACAATGGTGGAGTGGGGTCCACGTCCAGCGCCAGGGCCGCCACCGCAGACAGAGGCCCACCAAGACCCTCCCCTATAGTTTTAGGTTGTGCGGTCAGAGTCTGCACCTTGGAGGGGGGGGGGGTACTGTCATATTCTGACCATAGTTCTTTTGTGTTTTCCTTGTTTTAGTGTTGGTCAGGATGTGAGCTGGGTGGGCATTCTATGTTGTGTGTCTAGTTTGTCCGTTTCTATGTATGGCCTGATATGGTTCTCAATCAGAGGCATGTGTTAGTCATTGTCTCTGATTGGGAACCATATTTAGGGAGCTTGTTTTGTGTTGGGGTTTGTGGGTGGTTCTTTCCTGTCTTTGGGTTCTCTGCACCAGATAGGACTGTTTTGGGTTTTGCCACGTTTGTTGTTTTTGTAATTGTGTTTATGTTTAGTTTCTCTTATTAAAAACCATGAACGCTGCATTTTGGTCCTCCTCTCCTTCAACGGAAGAAAACCGTTACAGTGTTGTTTAAGTGTCCCCTTTATTTTTTTGAGCAGTGTACATATGCTAAACATGTATATGTTATTTGAACATCCATGTTGAGGAAAATATTTATTTTACTACATATAACATTGAGTATGTACATTTCAGCTCAGGCTTACTTGAAATTATATACATGGCTAAAGGTATTACCATCTCATTCATTGATGCTCTACTCAATATGACTTTTTCCTCTCACTGTGAATGCAATAGTAAGCCATCATGCTCTGTAGTCCTCTATTCTTGAGTCTTGGTGCTTGAGAGTCAACGGATATGCGCTCTCTGCACACACAATGGAATTATGGGGGCAGCTAAATCTCTCTCGGTCATCAATATCTTCTTATCTATGATCCATCTACACATCGCTGGAGAATGTGATTAAATATCCTCTGATTCATTCCTTCGATTCTATTGATCTCCTTATATCACAGCCCTTTAGTCTTCCCACATCCTACACAGTATATTAAGCCTCTGGTGGCTTGACAACTTTATTTCTAGACACACACACACACACTAACTCACACACTAACTCAAACACTAACACACACACTTATCCCGTCCACACACCACGCCCTTCTATATTTCCACTGCGGCAGTGACCCAGATTGCTACTTTGCTGGGAAATTTAGAGTGATAACAGCACGTGAGCCATTCTAGGATGGTGGCGGTGGTGGCAGTGGAGGGTAAAGATTTATCTGCTATTCCAGGATGATGGTGGTGGTGGTGGTGGTGGTGGTGGCGGTGGTGGTGGTCGTGGTGGTGGTGGCGTGGCGGTGCATGGTAAAGATTTATCTGCGCGTCTGAAATTTCATTTGGGGAAGGAATAATAAGGCACAGGAAATGAAAGTTAATCACGGCCGCTCTCTCCCTGACACCATCTGTTTAATTTAGCCCGGCTTTTCTCTTTTTTTCACCCTTAAACGCTTCATAAATCAGGAACAAGGCTCACGTTCTGACTGTTGTTGTCCCCTAGAACCTAATAAAAAATGTAACTGGAGTGTGAACCGGGCTAGACTACCCCCCCCCCACCACCACCACCACCACCAAAAATGCTTATAAAATACATTTCTCCTATAAACTGGGCATGGTTGAGCTAAAGAGGAAAGAAGAAGTGGAGAGGAAAGGACAAGAGAGATAGGAAGTAGATGAAAAGAGAGGAAAGGACGAGGGGCAGGAAGTAGATGAAAAGAGAGGAAAGGACGAGGGGCAGGAAGTAGATGAAAAGAGAGGAAAGGACGAGAGGGGCAGGAAGTAGATGAAAAGAGAGGAAAGGACGAGGGGCAGGAAGTAGATGAAAAGAGAGGAAAGGAGGGGCAGGAGGAAGTAGATGAAAAGAGAGGGAAGGGGCAGGAAGTAGATGAAAAGAGAGGAAAGGACGAGGGGCAGGAAGTAGATGAAAAGAGAGGAAAGGACGAGGGGCAGGAAGTAGATGAAAAGAGAGGAAAGGACGAGGGGCAGGAAGTAGATGAAAAGAGAGGAAAGGACAAGAGAGGCAGGAAGTAGATGAAAGGAGAGGAAAAGGGGTATGAGGTGAAGGAGTTTGAGAAATAATTCGGAAAAGAGTTGAAATTAAAGGGAAATATCACAATGGTACCACACAGTTGTTATTGATGTCAAATCAAATTGATTTATATAGCTTCTTACATCAGCTGATATCTCAAGGTGATGTACAGAAACCCAGCCTAAAACCCCAAACAGCAAGCAATGCAGGTGTAGAAGCACAGTGGCTAGGAAAACTAGAAAGGCCAAAACCTAGGAAGAAACCTAGAGAGGAACCAGGCTCTGATATTTTAATTTATGGAGTTATAGTGTTATAGTTTATAATGTTTTTCCTGTTTTGTTACATTACAACCTGTAATTTAAATTGTTTTGGAGGGGATTTCATGTAATGGACATACACAAAATAGTCCAAATTGGTGAAGTGAAATGAAAAATATTACTTGTTTCAAAAAATGTATTTAAAAGAAAACATGGAAAAGTGGCGTGTGCATATTTATTTACCCCCTCTGCTATGAAGCCCCTAAATAAGATCTGGCACAACCAATTACCTGCAGAAGTCACATAATTAGTTAAATAAAGTCCACCTGTGTGCAATCTAAGTGTCACATGATCTGTCACATGATCTCAGTAAATATACATCTGTTCTGAAAGGCCCCAGAGTCTGCAACACCACTAAGCAAGGGGTACCACCAAGCACCCGGCACCATGAAGACCAAGAAGCTCTCCAAACAGGTGAGGGGCAACGTTGTGGAGAAGTACAGATCAGTGTTGGGTTATAAAAAAATATCTGAAACTTTGGACATCCCACGGAGAACCATTAAATCCATTATTAACAAATTGAAAGAATATGGCACCACAACAAACCTGCCAAGAGAGGGCCTCCCACCAAAACTCATGGACCAGGCAAGGAGGGCATTAATAAGAGAAGCAATAAAGAGGCCAAAGATAACCCTGCAAAGCTCCACAGCGGAGATTGGAGTATCTGTCCATGGAACCAATTTAAGCCATACACTCCACAGAGCTGGACTTTATGGAAGAGTGGCCAGAAAAAAAGCCTTTGCTTAAAGAACAAAATAAGCAAACACGTTTGGTGTTCGCCAAAAGGAATGTGGGAGACTCCCCAAACATATGGAAGAAGGTACTCTGGTCAGATGAGACAAAAATTTAGCTTTTTGGCCATCAAGGAAAACGCTATGTCTGGCGCAAACTCAACCCCGAGAACACCATCCCTACAGGGAAGCAGGGTGGTTGAAGCATCATGTTGTGGGGATGTTTTTCATCGACAGGGACTGGGAAACTGAATTAAAGTAATGGTGGATGATGCTAAATACAGGGAAATTCTTTAAGGGAAACCTGTTTCAGTCTTTCAGAGATTTGAGACTGGGACCTTCCAGCAGGACAATGACCCTAAGCATACTGCTAAAGCAACACTTGAGTGGTTTAAGGGGAAACATTTAAATGTCCTGGAATGACCTAGTCAAAACCCAGACCTCAATCCAATTGAGAATCTGTGGTATGAATTAAAGATTGCTGTACACCAGCAGAACCCATCCAACTTGAAGGAGCTGGAGCAGTTTTGTCTTGAAGAATGGGTAAAAATCCCAGTGGCTAGATGGAGACTTGCAGCTGTAATTGCTGCAAAAGGTGACTCTACAAAGTATTGACTTTGTAGGGGGGTGAATAGTTATGCACGCTCAATATGTATGTTTTTTGAGTTATTTCTTGTTTGTTTCACAAGAATATTTTGCATCTTCAAAATGGTAGGCATGTTGTGTAAATCAAATGATACAAATTTTTATTCCAGATTGTAAGGCAACAAAATAGGAAAAATGCCAACGGTGTGAATACTTTCACAAGCCACTGTATATCCGCGGTCTAAACGACCATGGGCTGTAAATTTGAGGTGAGAGGCCTCAGGACAGCTACCCTTTCTTCTGCAGCTGTAAAACCACAAAGAAAAGGCACGTCAACTGAATGAATGGATGCGTGTGCAATCTCAGGCCCCATTATTGCTCTACGGCTCTTATTCAATCTGTGAAGCTGAAAGTGTTACAGATTTTACGATAGAAATGGGAAGGTAATTTCCCTATTGAGCCGACATATGCAGCATTTACCGTGAATGTGGTCTCTGCTAAAGCGGGATCATTGTCTTTAAATTTCAATCACGCATTTCAATCAATTGTATATTTATGTATAATCATATGTATTTTTTCAATTAATTTCAATCAAACTTCAGCAATGTGGATTGAATACAGCATCTAGTCTACATGAAGGGTGGACATGAAGTTGTTTACTACTTCGACACAGTAACCCTACAGTAGCATACAGGCTGGCTTCATGGTTATTTTAATGCTAATAGGTCAAACCGATATTGTTTATTTAAAGCTGGTGGGTTTTATTTGGGCAGGAGTTATCATGTGCTAAGGTACTTGAGTTATAAACTCCAGAAATGTCCTCTCACTGTCAACTGTGTTTATTTTAAGCTAATTTAACTTGTGTAAATATTTGTATGAACATAACCAATTTCAACAACTGAGACATAAACAAAACAAGTTCCACAGACATGTGACTAACACATCAGTGTCCTAAGTTTTCATAACTGTGACCTTAATTGCCTACCGTCTGTAAGCTGTTAGTGTCTTAACGACCGTTCCACAGGTGCATGTTCATTAAAGGCTTACGGTTCATTGAACAAGCATGGGAATCAGTGTTTAAACCCTTTACAACGAAGATCTGTGAATTTATTTCGATTTTATACAAATTATCTTTCAAAGACAGGGTCCTGAAAAAGGGACGTTTATTTTTTTCCTGAGTTTACTAGCAGCTAGTGCCAAGCGTGTAGTCAGAAACACCAAGTCAACCAAGGAGTTGTGTAGTCAGAAACACCAAGTAAACCTATGAGTTATGCCTTCCATATTCCTTTAACGAATACAGCTGTTGTACCCCCCTCAGCAAGCCACTTATCCTGAATTTCCTGTGTAAATATCCTGTGGGATAAATGGATACAATCTTAAAGCGACGAGCTCACAAAATATAGGACCTGAAGGAAATACCTACCAAGAGTTATCGCCTTTATTTCCTGGATAATGAGCATTGTTGTAATGAGATGTCTGGGATGCCGATGCCTTTTTCTCTGTGTTGCATATAGCTTCCATTAGGAATCCAAGAGCTCATTGCCCACCGTGTCCTTATCACCTTAAAGCATATCCCTGTTCAAACACCTTGAGAGTAGACGAGGTGATACAGATTGCTTTGCAATGATGTGATTACAAAAAGCAAATAGTGTGGTCTGTGTTTACGCCATGGTTATATCCAATTATTTTCTTATTTTCTCATCTGGCCTATCGGCTTCATTGCTTTGTCTGCCATCGCCCCTTGCTGAAATAACATGTTCTGTCTGTCTGTTTCTTTATCTTTCCAATCGATCCATCTATCCAATCCACAATGTATCCAATCCACATTGGATCCATCTATCCAATCCGCAATGTATCCAATCCACCCAAAGTGACACTGCGATGACAAACACTCAGCGGTGACAAACACTCAGCGGAGGGCTGGGGTGGTAAGGAGGGACGCGGACAGGGGGTGGTGGTGGTTGACGAGGCCTCTGCATCAAGTTTCCCCTCAAACAGATATGAACATGCAGATGACCCGAGCAGACCACCGCTGTCAGCATCCATCCGTCAGCCGACCAGGGCGACGCCACACGCACAGGGATCCGCTGATTAAATGTAATTTACTGTCCAGTAAACATGGCAGCCTCATGTGCAACTGGAGCCCTGGCAGAGGATAAATGGAATGGGTGAGGAGATGGAGAGAGAAGGGGTGTAGGGGGAGATGAGATGGGGGAAAAGGTTGGAGAAATTAGGTTGTGGGGTTCTCTGTCTGACACATTAACAGAGATCATAAAGACCCAACCCTCTGACCTGGGGTTATGCAAAAGTGGCAGCCCGAGGTTGGGCTGGGGCTAAATTCATTTTATTCCCTCATTGCTTTTCATTTCGTCATCTCCACTGGTTGTTTGCTCAATACCCTGGAGGTTTGTTTGCTGTCACATTTAATTCTCTGAAATCTCCTGAGGAGAATTGGAGTGACAGGGAATCGTCACGATTTCACGGGCTGGACCGGACTGGCTTGAATGAGTGTTGCATGAATAGATGGATAGACTGGTAGACAAGTGCAGTGGAATGTCATTCCTTGCCTGCCTGTCTTGGAGACACCACCTGTGGCGTGTGTGTGCCTGAGACTGCAGGCGGCGGACAGTGTCTTGTTGCCATGGTGACGGCTCATTGCTTGTCCCCACTGCAAGCACTAGTCAAGCTGCGGGTGTGTGTACACTAATTGTATAAGTGTGTTTAAGTGCGTGGGTTCATTTTTGTGTTTGCAATTGTGTGTGAGAAGGAGAGAGGGAGGGTGAGGGAGAGGGAGAAGGGAGAGGGAGGGAGAGAGGGGAGGGAGAGGGAGGGAGAGGGAGAGGGAGAAGGAGAGGGAGGGGAGAGGGAGAAGGAGAGAGGGAGGGGAGGGAGAAGGTGGGAGGGCGGGAGGGAGGGAGGGAGGGAGGGAGAAGGAGGGAGGGAGGGTGAGGGAGAGGAGAGGGAGAAGGAGAGAGGGAGAGGGAGGGAGGGAGGGGGAGGGAGGGAGGGAGGGAGGGAGGGAGGGAGGGAGGGAGGGAGGGAGGGAGGGAGGGAGGGAGGGGGAGAGGGAGAAGGAGAGAGTGAGGGAAGGAGGGAGAGAGGGAGAGGGAGAAGGAGAGAGGGAGGGTGAGGGAGAGGGAGAAGGACAGAGGGAGGGAGAGAGGGAGGGAGAGGGAGAAGGAGAGAGGGAGGGAGAGAGGAATGAGAAATGATGGTGCCTGTAAGTGTGACATAGCCTAGTTGTTGATTTGTTTAGAATTTTGATTAGAATGTTTGTTCTCTTTTTAGGCCTTATCAATAAAGAATTGAATCTTGCCTATTGACAATGTTTGGCATGTCCATGCTCAGCCATAATGCAATTTACAGTAGGCCTAGCCCCTATGTCAGTGTGCATGCTATTGAAGTTATGCAACTACTTAGAATTATGTGGACTGCAAATGGGTTCAAGTTAAAGAATTTAGCAAAGATAGGACCACATTTTGATATTTTGTTTCTGTAAGCCATTTAACAAACTATAACTGACTAACATTGAAATTGGAGATGATTCCAAGGCAACACATTTATAAAAACATCTATACACAACATAAAGCCACAATTGTATTTACAAATGTTAGAATGTTTCTTCCACTTTGACATTACAGCGCATTTTGTGTAGATCGTTGAGAAAAAAATAATGACAATTAAATCCATTGTAATCCCACTGTGAGTACTTTATGAAGGCACCTTATGTGTGCTTGCATGTATAGTAACATTGTGTGTGTGCGTGTGTGTGTGTGTGTGCGTGCGTGCATGTATAGTAACATTGTGTGTGTGTGTGTGTGTGTGTGTGTGTGTGTGTGTGTGTGTGTGTGTGTGTGTGTGTGTGTGTGTGTGTGTGTGTGTGTGTGCGTGCATGCGTGCGTACGATATCCCTGGGCTAGATTGTCAGTGAGCCTGGCTCAAACCCTGGTGCATCCATCATGACAGCTGTGTCAGTTTGTAGAGATTTGCGGAGGGTCAATGTTAAACATGCTGACGGGCTAATTTAGCTGCCCCTGGAGAGGAGAGGGAGGGATCTGGGAAAGGAAGAGAGGGAGGGTAGACTCACCTTATCATCATGTGGTGATGTAATGTCTTCTACCTCTTGTCGCTACGTATTTATGACTCAATAACACACCAATAATGGAAACCAAGATCAAGCATTATCTGCTACTTAGCTGTTACAGTGTTAGCGTTAGCATTAGTTGCTAAAAAGCTGTTAAAGATGTTAGCCTTGAAAATGTAGCCATGAAATTATTTGAAAGCTCACATCAACAGCTCACATGGCTCACATCAACACCATCATCCCAGACACACTGGACCCACTCCAATTCACATAACGCCCCAGCAGATCCACAGACGACACAATCTCTATTGCACTCCACACTGCCCTCTCCCACCTGGAGAAGAGGAATACCTATGTGAGAATGCTGTTCATCGACTACAGCTCAGTGTTCAACACAATAGTGCCCTCCAAGCTCATCACTAAGTTCAGGAGCCTGGGAATGAACACTTCCCTCTGCCAATGGATCCTGGTCTTCCTGATGCCCACCCAGCTGGTGAGGGTACGTAACAACATATCTGCAAAGCTGACCCTCAACATGAAGGCCCCTCAGGGATGCGTGCTTAGTCCCTCTCCTGTACTCCCTGTACTCCTGTACTCCCCGCACACGACTCCAACACCATCATTTTGGGGCTCCCGAGTGGTGCACCGGTCTAAAGCACTGCATCTCAGTGCTAGAGGCATCACTACAGACCCTGGTTTGATTCCAGGCTGTATCATAACCGGGCATGATTGGGAGTCCCATAGGGCGGCGCACAATTGGCCCAGTGTCGTCCGGGTTAGGGTTTGGCCAGGGTAGGCCGTCATTAACTTACCTCATTTGCACTCACTGTATATAGACTTTTTGTTTTCTTTTGTTCTACTGTATTATTGACTGTATGTTTTGTTTATTCCATGTGTAACTCTGTGTTGTTGCATGTGTCGAATTGCTACGCTTTATCTTGGCCAGGACGCAGTTGCAAATGAGAACTTGTTCTCAACTAGCCTACCTGGTTAAATAAAGGTGGATTTTTTTTTTTTAAATGTGTAAATAAGAATTTGACTTGCCTAGTTAAATAAAAACATTTACTTTGCTAACGACGTGACGGTGGTGGGCCTGATCACCGATGACGATGAGACAGCCTATAGGGCGGAGGTCAGTGACCTGGCAGTGTGGTGCCAGGAGAACAACGCCGCCCTCAACGTCAGCAACACAAAGGAGCTGATTGTGGACAACAGGAAACGGAGGGCAGAGCACACCCCCATTCACATCGAAAGGACTGTAGTGGAGTGGGTCGAGAGCTTCAAGTTCCTCTGTGTATAGAAAGGCCCTAAAAGGAGAGGAAGGCTCTAAAAATTGTCAGCCACCCTATTCATAGACTGTTCTCTCTGCTACCACACGGCAAGCAGTACCGATGCACCAAGTCTAGAACCAAAAGGACCCTGAACAGCTTCTACCCCCCCAAGTCATAGACTGTTCTCTCTGCTACCGCACGGCAAGCAGTACCGATGCACCAAGTCTAGAACCAAAAGGACCCTGAACAGCTTCTACCCCCCCAAGCCCTAAGACTTTGTAAACATTTGACCCAAAATAGCTACCCGGAATATCTACAGTGACACTCTTTTGACTCATCACATACACTGCTGCTATTGTTTATTATCTATCATGTTGCTTAGTCCCTTTAACCCTACCTATGTACATATCTACATCAATGACCTCGTACCTTTGCACATAGCTAAGTTATCGTTACTCATTGTGTATTTATTCGTTGTTCTGAAAAATATTTCTTTCACTTTTTCTTTTTTCTCTCTGTTGGGAATAGCTTGTAAATAAGCGTTTCACTGTTAGTATACACTTGTTGTTTATGAAGCATGCAAGAGGCATGTGCCAAGAATGTAGCCAGCAGCGTACTAACCTGCATCCCACTACTGGCTTATTTCTGAAGCTAAGCAGGGTTGGTCCCTGGTCAGTCTCTGGATGGGAGACCAGATGCTGCTGGAAGTGGTGTGTGAGGGCCAGTAAAAGGCACCCTTTCCTCTGGTTTAAGAAAATCTCCCAATCTTCCAGGGCAGTGATTGGGGACATTACCCTGTGTAGGTTGTTGTCTTTCAGATGGGGCGTTAAACAGGTGTCCAGACTCTCTGGTCAGTAAAGATCCCATGGCACTTATTGTAAGAGTAGGGGTGTTAACTCTGGTGTCCTGGCTAAAATCCCAATATGATCTTCATGCCAGTTAATCATCCACAACTGGCTCATTCATTTCCTACTTTTCCACAGGTTGTTGCTGTAAATGAGAGTGTGTTCTCAGTCAACTTACCTGGTTAAGTAATTTGATTTAATCGCTACCCAGCTGTTACAGTGTATCCCAACACACTTACCATATTGCAATTATGCGTTCTGTTCTAAGGTGTGGTTAAACTCCTTTTGACTTTGCCTTATTGCTGATGCGAGACTTCATATCTGCCTTTGGCTGCGGCCAGTAGCCTGTACTACATTAGCCAAATGTCCTTTGAATCAGGATTATAAATCAATGCCCAGAGCAGGGTAATATCCTCCACAAGTCTTGCCACTATTTTATCTCCTTTATCACCTATTTCATGTGGCAATTTCCTGACACTTGGCCCGCGTTTTTCACCTTACTTATGAAGATGTGGTTTTATTTTCTGGTATCAGGGCCATCTCTAATTGGTATCGGAGGAAGAGAAGGACAGATTTAAATGTGACAGCGATAGAGGAAGGAACTGGTTGTATCTTTTCAATTACATATACCTTCAACGTCTTTATGGCTACGATGTTGGCTTCTGCCGTTCCAAAATGGCCACCCTGTTCATGCAGTCCCTCAACGAACACAGAGGCATAAAATCTCTCTGCAAAGCTGTGTGTGTGTGTGTGTGTGTGTGTGTGTGTTTGTGTGTGTGTGTGAGAGGGGGGGTGTTAGTGATGAAAGCATGTGAGTGATAGATAAGTTGACAATCAACACATGCCAACACCTACTGTTGAAAACAATCACTTTCTCACACGTTCAGATTCTGAAAACACACGCTCTGATATTCAGGTACACAAATTCACTACCCACAATACTCTTCTGTTTATTAGAAAGCATGGCAAGGACCCAAGAAGATGGAATATACTGTAGCTGGTTTGGAGGCAGGTAATCTTATGGTGGTAGAGAAAATTATATAGACACAAACTTTTATCAGGCTTCATACAGTATGTACCATCTATATACAGTACTACACCTACACAAAAATGCATCAATAATAGATGCACACACACACACATATAATTAAGCTCATGTGGCTGCATTTTCTATGTCCCAATCACATATAGCCTGCCTACACATATACACTTACAGTAATGTCCACTTCTGGGAATAAAAGCCGCATGTTCCACGTCGAAAGGGAGATACTAGTATGTTGTTCAACATGGTAATTTACTTAGTCTAACCCATGTGTGTGTTTTTGTTTCCTTCTCCCTGCCTCTCGGCCCTAATGGTGTACCCCCAGGATTACAGTAAGTGATATAAACAGATGGCTTCTCCGATGCCGCAGCCAGCTGAAACTCTGGGGAAAATGGTCCCCCAGGGAGCACAACTGGGCTTCCACTCGCCAACATGCCGGCTCAATTCCACCGTCACCGCAATAATCCGGATCAACTAAACAAACAGGGAGATACTGGAGATACTCAGCACTTCAGATATGTCTTGATGTCAACATAGAAGCCGAGCATACAGTAGAATATAGAATGGGATGTACCAGACCTGTGGAAGTGGGGGGGGTTGGATGTCCACCTTAGGCCAGACGGTATGGCCTTGCCCTGATATGGAAATTTAGGAATGATAAATTACCAAAACATCGGGTGAACATTCATCAACTTACCTGCCTCCCTGTAATGAGACTGTTTTAATCATTGATCAACCACTTCCTGTATGTTACTGTAATGTGTCCACAAGGATGACACAATATCCTGTACCTCAGACCAGAAGTTCAAGCAACTTCATCTTAAGTGCGTTCCAAATGGCGCCCTATTTCTTACTTAGTGCACTACTTTTGAGCAGGGCCCATAGGTGAAAAATGTGTCGTTTGGGACAAAGCCATGGCTTTGCCTCAGACGGCTTTTGATCTCTCTGTGCCTGTTTCACTGATGTGTATCTGTGTTTTTCTTTGTCTGGCACTCTCTAATGTACAATCACAACCTCTCCACTCCACCTGCCCCCCCCATCCACTCCCCCTTCACACACACCTCTACCCCCGTCCCCCCCATCCCACCTCTGCTCACCTCTGCTACAACACTTCAGTAACGATCTCATTTACCGGCCCATTAATCGCCGGGATATCAGACAGTGTGTGTGGTGTGTGTGTGTGTGTGTGTGTGTGTGTGTGTGTTCTCTTTCACTCAGACCTCTTTCTCTCTGCAGTGGATGGAACAGGATGGGGCCTTGGACAGAGCTAGAGAGAGCATACCAACCGCTATGCTACAACCATCAACTCTGAAATCATGCAGAGAGCCCACCTGCTAACAATACACTATTATTACTATATTACTATATTTCACTGCTGACAGTAGGAGTCATCGAAATCGATTGTTTTATATCAGCATCTAAAATGCAGTGGTCTGCATTATGGACTAGTATAACAGTATAACAATAATAAAACCATGTTTGCCCCCGTTATGACCATGGAACAACTGCTACTGTGTCAGGTGTAACTGTGTGGTGAAACACTTTTTAATGATTACCATTATGGCTCACTGGAGTGCAGTAAGTGGAGGTCTCTTGACTCTTATCAGACAAACAGAGCAATGCTGAGTGGTGCTGTGAAGGTTCAGCATTAAAAGAATCAGACAAACGGCAACGCTGAGTGGTGCTGTGAAGGTTCAGCATTAAGAATCAGACAAACAGAGCAATGCTGAGTGGTGCTGTGAAGGTTCAGCCTTAAAAGAACCAGACAAACAGCAATGCTGAGTGGTGCTGTGAAGGTTCAGCATTAAGAATCAGACAAACAGCAACGCTGAGTGGTGCTGTGAAGGTTCAGCGTTAAGAATCAGACAAACAGAGCAATGCTGAGTGGTGCTGTGAAGGTTCAGCATTAAGAATCAGACAAACAGAGCAATGCTGAGTGGTGCTGTGAAGGTTCAGCCTTAAAAGAACCAGACAAACAGCAATGCTGAGTGGTGCTGTGAAGGTTCAGCGTTAAGAATCAGACAAACAGCAATGCTGAGTGGTGCTGTGAAGGTTCAGCGTTAAGAATCAGACAAACAGCAATGCTGAGTGGTGCTGTGAAGGTTCAGCGTTAAGAATCAGACAAACAGCAATGCTGAATGGTGCTGTGAAGGTTCAGCGTTAAGAATCAGACAAACAGCAATGCTGAGTGGTGCTGTGAAGCTTCAGCCTATAGAATTAGAAGTTTCTCTATTAACTCATCACATGCACCTTTTATTGCTATCTAAACTGAAGTCGCCACGCACACAAGACATTCGCATGCACCTACACACACACACACAAACACACACTCTCACTCTCTTGGTCTCTCTCTCACACACACACACACACACACACAAGCATGCACATAATAAACACCGCGGCACATTAGCAGGAGGGCTGCTAATGAAGTGAATACACAGTACCAGCAAGGTTTGGACACCTACTCATTCAAGGGTTTTTCTTTATTTTTACTATTTACTACATTGTAGAATAATAGTGAAGACATCAGAACTATGAAATAACACATATGGAATCATGTAGTAACCAAAAAGTGTTACAAATCAAAATATATTTTAGATTTTAGATTTTTCAATGTAGCCACTCTTTGCCTTGATGACAGCTTTGCACACTCTTGGCATTCTCTCAACCAGCTTCATGAGGAATGCTTTTCCAACAGTCTTGAAGGAGTTCCCACATATGCTGAGCACTTGTTGGCTGCTTTTCCTTCACTCTGCGGTCCAACTCATCCCAAACCATCTCAATTGGGTTGAGGTTGGGTGATTGTGGAGGCCAGGTCATCTGATGCAGCACTCCATCACTCTCATTGGTCAAATAGCCTTTACACAGCCTGGAGGTGTGTTTTGGTTCATTGTCCTGTTGAAACAAAGTCCCACTAAGCACAAACCAGGTTGGATGGCGTATCACTGCAGAATGCTGTGGTAGCCATGCTGGTTAAGTGTGCCTTGAATTCGAAATACATCACAGACAGTGTCACAGACAGCACCCCACACCATTACACCTCCTCCTCCATGCTTCACGATGGGAACCACACACGCGGAGATCATCCGTTCACCTACTCTGCGTCTCACAAAGACATGGCGGGCGGTTGGAACCAAAAATCAGATTTCCACCAGTCTAATGTTCGTTTCTCGTGTGTCTTGATCTAAGCAAGTCTCTTCTTCTTATTGGCGTCCTTTAGTAGAGGTTTCTTTGCAGCAATTCGGCCATGAAGGCCTGATTCACGCAGTCTCTTCTCAACAGTTGATGTGTCTGTTACCAGGGTTGGGGAGTAATGGATTACATGTAAACAATTACATGAAAAGGGATTACAAAAAAAACGGTAATTGTAATCCATTACGTTACCAGCTAAAATATTGTAATCAGTGACCTCAATCCAATGACCTTGCCACTTTGAGTCACTGAGCTCTTCAATAAGGACATGTTTGTCTATGGAAATTGCATGGCTGTGTGCTTGATGTTATACACCTGTCAGCAACAGGTGTGGCTGAAATAGCTGAATCCACTAACTTGCAGCGGTGTCAACATACCTTGTATATATAGTGTATCTGTAACGGTCTTCTTTTTCCTCTGATTAGGAGTAGTAGGAAGGATCGGAAGACCAATGCGCAGCGTGGTAAGTGTTCATCTTTTTAATAAAGTAAATGAACACTGAATAAAAACAATAAAGTGAACGAAATGAAACCGAAACAGTTCTGTCTGGTGCAGACAAAAAACAGAAAATAATCACCCACAACTCAAGGGTGAAAACAGGCTACCTAAGTATGGTTCTCAATCAGGGACAATGATTGACAGCTGCCTCTGATTGAGAACCATACCAGGCCAAACACAGAAATCCCAAATTATAGAAAAAAGAACATAGACTGCCCACCCCAACTCACACCTTGACCATACTAAAACAAAGACAAAACAAAGGAACTAAGGTCAGAACGTGACAGTATCTTGAATACATAAGTGTTCAACCCCCTTGTTAGAATCACCTGTTAGATTCACCTTTGGTCTTTCTGAGTAAACCTCTAAGAGTTTTGCACGCAAAGGTACTCAGTGTTCTGTTGGATTTGCCCGAAGCATAGAGCTTTGTATTCAGGACATAAAGTTAAATTCTTTGCCAAATTTCTTTGCAGTTTTACTTTAGTGCCTTATTGCAAACAGGATGCATGTTGTAGAATATTTTTATTCTGTACAGGCTTCCTTCTTTTTCACTCTGTCAATAAGGTTAGTATTGTGAGGTAACAACAATGTTGTTGATCCATCCTCAGTTTTCTCCTATCACAGCCATTAAACTCAATAACTGCTTTAAAGTCACTATTGGCTTCATGGTGACTCATTGTGACAAGGTGCCCTTCTTTCTGAGGCATTGGAAAACCTTTCTGGTCTTTGTTGTGGTTGAATCTTTGTTTGAAATTCACTGCTCGACTGAGGGACCTTACAGATACTGTAATTGTATGTATGGGGTAAAGAGATAAGGTAGTCATTCAAAAATCAAGTTAAACACACAGAGTCCATGTAACAATATTATGTTACTCTACTCTTCCTGCGCCGACAGAGATGGCCGCCTCACTTCGCGTTCTCAGGAGACTATGCAGTATTTTCTTTGTTTATGTATTATTTCGCCCCCTGTTACCCCAGGAAATATTAAGTCTCATTACATACAGCCGGGAGGAACTATTGGATATAAGAGCAACGTCAACTTACCAACATTACAACAAGGAATTACGAATTTTCCAAAGCGGATCCTCTGTTTGGTCCGCCACCCAGGACAATGGGTCGGATCCCAGCAGGCGACCCAAAACAACGGCGCCGCAGAAGGGGCAGACGGAGCGGTCTTCTGGTCAGGCTCCGTAGACGGGCACATCGCGCACCGCTCCTGAGTATATTACTAGCCCACGTCCAGTCCCTTGACAACAAGGCAGACGAAATCCGAGCAAGGGTTGCCTTCCAGAGAGACATCAGAGATTGTTACTGTTAAACAGCCATCTCTAACATTGAGTGGCTGCTGCCAACATACTGACTCAAATCTCACTTTGATAATTACAAATTGGATGTGATAAATGTATCATTAGTCACATTAAACAATGCCACTTTATATAATGTTTACATACCCTACATTACACATCTCATATGTATATACTGTACTCTATACCATCTACTGCAACTTGCCTATGCCGTTTGGCCATCGCTCATTCATATATCTTTATGTACATATTCTTATTCATTCCTTTACACTTGTGTGTATAAGGTAGTTGTTATGAAATTGTTAGATTACTTGTTAGATATTATTGCATGGTCGTAACAAGAAGCACCAGCATTTCGCTGCACTCGCATTAACATCTGCTAACCATGTGTATGTGACCAATAACATTTGATTTGATTTGATCTGACTTGTTAAGCACATTGTTACTACTGAACTGATTTAGGCATGCGGCACAATGGTATCATTGTGTGCGTGTGTGTTACGGGTCTCATCCAGTGTGGTATCATTGTGTGCGTGTGTGTTACGGGTCTCATCCAGTGTGGTATCATTGTGTGCGTGTGTGTTACGGGTCTCATCAGTGTGGTATCATTGTGTGCGTGTGTGTTACGGGTCTCATCCAGTGTGGTATCATTGTGTGCGTGTATGTTACAGGTCTCATCCTGTGTGGTATCATTGTGTGCGTGTGTGTTACGGGTCTCATCCAGTGTGGTATCATTATGTGCGTGTGTGTTACGGGTCTCATCCAGTGTGGTATCATTATGTGCGTGTGTGTTACGGGTCTCATCCAGTGTGGTATCATTATGTGCGTGTGTGTTACGGGTCTCATCCAGTGTGGTATCATTATGTGCGTGTGTGTTACGGGTCTCATCCAGTGTTGTATCATTGTGTGCGTGTGTGTTATGGGTCTCATCCAGTGTGGTATCATTATGTGCGTGTGTGTTACGGGTCTCATCCAGTGTGGTAATCATTGTGTGCGTGTGTGTTACGGGTCTCATCCAGTGTGGTAAGATTGTGTGCGTGTCTGTTACGGGTCTCATTAGGTGTGGTATCATTGTGTGCGTGTCTGTTACGGGTCTCATCCAGTGTGGTATCATTGTGTGTGTGTCTGTTACGGGTCTCATCCAGTGTGGTATCATTGTGTGTGTGTCTGTTACGGGTCTCATTAGGTGTGGTATCATTGTGTGTGTGTCTGTTACGGGTCTCATTAGGTGTGGTATCCAGTGTGGTCTCATTAGGTGTGGTATCATTGTGTGCGTGTCTGTTACGGGTCTCATTAGGTGTGGTATCATTGTGTGCGTGTCTGTTACGGGTCTCATCCGGTGTGGTATCATTGTGTGTGTGTCTGTTACGGGTCTCATCCGGTGTGGTATCATTGTGTGCGTGTCTGTTACGGGTCTCATCCGGTGTGGTATCATTGTGTGTGTGTCTGTTACGGGTCTCATCCGGTGTGGTATCATTGTGTGCGTGTCTGTTACGGGTCTCATTAGGTGTGGTATCATTGTGTGCGTGTCTGTTACGGGTCTCATTAGGTGTGGTATCATTGTGTGTGTGTCTGTACGGGTCTCATTAGATGTGGTATCATTGTGTGCGTGTCTGTTACGGGTCTCATTAGGTGTGGTATCATTGTGTGCGTGTCTGTTACGGGTCTCATTAGGTGTGGTATCATTGTGTGTGTGTCTGTTACGGGTCTCATCCGGTGTGGTATCATTGTGTGCGTGTCTGTTACGGGTCTCATCCGGTGTGGTATCATTGTGTCTGTTACGGGTCTCATCCGGTGTGGTATCATTGTGTGCGTGTCTGTTACGGGTCTCATTAGGTGTGGTATCATTGTGTGCGTGTCTGTTACGGGTCTCATTAGGTGTGGTATCATTGTGTGTGTGTCTGTTACGGGTCTCATTAGGTGTGGTATCATTGTGTGCGTGTCTGTTACGGGTCTCATTAGGTGTGGTATCATTGTGTGCGTGTCTGTTACGGGTCTCATTAGGTGTGGTATCATTGTGTGCGTGTCTGTTACGGGTCTCATCCGGTGTGTTTATTCGAGGTACTCCTCGCTCTTTTGTTTGGGTTTCAACCCTGTGTTTTTTATACGTGTTTGTTTGGTCTTCGTCCCCGTGCCTTTACATGGCACGCTGTAATTTGTGTCAATAAAAACCCCTATTACACATTCTTGCGCCTGTCTCCTTTATAGCATTGTGACAATGATGGGGTATTGTGTGTAGGCCAGTGACACAATCTCAATTGAATCCATTTTAAATTCAGGCTGTAACACAACAAAATGTCAAAACGTCAAGAGGTGTGAATACTTTTCTGAAGGCCCTGTACCTATTTAATTAATGGATCAAGCCTTATCAGTCATTCTCATCTCGTTCCCTGTAGTTTATCATGTGGCTGTCCAGCGGTCCTGATTTTGCAATGCACCTGACTATCCACGTATTTCTGTGCAATTGCCTTTTAATGTGAACTTTTTAAATGTTTTTGTGTGTTTACTAGGCTATTTGATTTAATGTATATACAGTTGAAGTCGGAAGTTTACATACACCTAAGCCAAATACATTTAACTCCATTTTTCATCATTCCTGACGTTTACCCATAGTACAAATTCCTTGTGTTAGGTCAGTTAGGATAACCACTTTATTTTAAGAATGTGAAATGTCAGAATAATAGTAGAGAGAATGATTTATTTCAGCTTTTATTTCTTTCATCACATTCCCAGTGGGTATTTGGTAGCATTGCCTTTAAATTGTTTAACTTGGGTCAAACGTTTCGGATAGCCTTCCACAAGCTTCCCACCATAAGTTGGGTGGATTTTGGCCCATTCCTCTTGACAGAGCTGGTTTAGCTGAGTCAGGTTTGTAGGCCTCCTTAGTCACACACGCTTTTCAGTTCTGCCCACAAATATTCTATAGGATTGAGGACAGGGATTTGTGATGGCCACTCCAATGCTTTGACTTTGTTGTCCTTAAGCCATTTTGCCACAACTTTGGAAGTATGCTTGGGGTCATTGTCCACTTGGAAGAACCATTTGCGACCAAGCTTTAACTTCCTGACTGATGTCTTGAGATGTTGCTTCAATATATCTACATAATTTTCTTTCCTCATGGTGCCATCTATTTTGTGAAGTGCATCAGTCCCTCCTGCAGCAAAGCCCCAAAACATGATGCTGTCACCCTCAAGCTTCACTGTTGGGTTGGTATTCTTTGGCTTGCAAGCCTCCCCCTTTTCCTCCAAACATAACAATGGTCATTATGGCCAAACAGTTCTATTTTTGTTTGATCAGACCAGAGGACATTTCTTCAAAAAGTACGATCTTTGTCCCAATGTGCAGTTGCAAACCGTCCCCATGTGCAGTTGCAAACCGTAGTCTGGCTTTTTTATGGCTGTTTTGGAGCAGTGGCTTCTTCCTTGCTAAGCGGCCTTTCAGGTTATATCGATATAGGACTTGTTATACTATGGATATAAATACTTTTGTACCTGTTTCCTCCAGCATCTTCACAATGTCCTTTGCTGTTGTTCTGGGACTGATTTGCACTTTTCGCACCAAAGTACGCTAATCTCTAGGAGACAGAATGCGTCTCCTTCCTGAGTGGTATGACGGCTGCGTGGTCCCATGATGTTTATACTTGCGTACTAATGTTTGTGCAGATGAACTTGGTACCTTCAGGCATTTGGAAATTGCTCCCAAGGATGAATCAGACTTATGGAGGTCTACAATTTTTTTCTGAGGTCTTGGCTGATTGCCTTTGATTTTCCCATGATGTCTAGCAAAGAGGCACTGAGTTTGAAGGTAGGCCTTGAAATACAGCCACAGGTACACCTCCAATTGACTCAAATGATGTCAGAAGTTTCTTAAGCCATGACATAATTTTCTGGATATTTCCTTGCTGTTTAAAGGCACAGTCAACTTAGTGTATGTAAACTTCTGACCCACTGGAATTGTGATACAGTGAATTATACGTGAAATAATCTGTCTGTAAACAATTGTTGGAAAAATTACGTGTCATGCACAAAGTAGATGTCCTAACCGACTTGCCAAAACTATAGTTTGTTAACAAGAAATTTGGGTAGTGGTTGAAAAACAATTTCTCCAACCTAAGTGTACGTATACTTCTGAATTCAACGATGTTTCAGGACTTTGGCTTCACTAATAAATATGGAACCAAATGATTTGTTTCTGTCTTCAGTTCTTTTTAAATAGGATATGGGCTATATGGCCTACAAAGGTATAGGTTGAATGTGATATTCTGTTTATAACCAGCCTCAGTAGGCCTAGAACTCCATTAGGTTGAATGTGATATTCTGTTTATAACCAGCCTGAGTAGGCCTAGAACTCCATTAGGTTGAATGTGATATTCTGCCTATACCCAGCCTTCCGGCGCCGACAGAGATGGCCGCCTCGCTTCGCGTTCCTAGGAAACTATGCAGTTTTTAGTTTTTTTTACGTGTTATTTCTTACATTGGTACCCCAGGAAATCTTAGGTTTCATTGCATACAGTCGAGAAGAACTACTGAACATAAGAGCAGCGTCAACTCACCATCAGTACGACCAAGAATATGACTTTCGCGAAGCGGATCCTGTGTTCTGCCTTTCACCCAGGACAACGGAATGGATCCCAGCCGGCGACCCAAAAAAACGACTTCGTAAAAGGGGGAAACGAAGCGGTCTTCTGGTCAGACTCCGGAGACGGGCACATCGTGCACCACTCCCTAGCATTCTCCTCGCCCATGTCCAGTCTTTTGACAACAAGGTTGATGAAATCCGAGCAAGGGTAGCATTCCAGAGGGACATCAGAGACTGTAATGTTCTTTGCTTCACGGAAACATGGCTCACTGGAGAGACGCTATCGGAGTCGGTGCAGCCAGCTGGTTTCTCCACGCATCGCGCCGACAGAAACAGACATCTTTCTGGTAAGAAGAGGGGCGGGGGCGTATGCTTCATGGTTAACGTGACGTGGTGTGGCCACAACAACATACAGGAACTCAAGTCCTTCTGTTCACCTGATTTAGAATTCCTCACAATCAAATGTCGACCGCATTATCTAACAACGGAATTCTCTTTGATTATAATCACAGCCGTATATATTCCCCCCCAAGCAGACACATCGATGGCTCTGAACGAACTTTATTTGACTCTTTGCAAACTGGAATCCATATGTCCGGAGGCTGCATTCATTGTAGCTGGGGATTTTAACAAGGCTAATCTGAAAACAAGACTCCCTAAATTTGATCAGCATATCGAATGCGCAACCAGGGCTGGAAAAACCTTGGATCATTGCTATTCCAACTTCCGCGACGCATATAAGGCCCTGCCCCGCTCTCCTTTCGGAAAAGCTGACCACGACTCCATTTTGTTGATCCCTGCCTACAGACAGAAACTGAAACAAGAAGCTCCCGCGCTGAGGTCTGTTCAACGCTGGTCCGACCAATCTGATTCCACACTCCAAGACTGCTTCCATCACGTGGACTGGGATATGTTTCGTATTGCGTCAGACAACAACATTGACGAATACGCTGATTCGGTGAGCGAGTTCATTAGAACGTGCGTTGAAGTTGTCGTTCCCATAGCAACGATTAAAACATTCCGAAACCAGAAACCGTGGATTGATGGCAGCATTCGCGTGAAACTGAAAGCGCGAACCACTGCTTTTAATCAGGGCAAGGTGACCGGAAACATGACCGAATACAACTATTCCCTCCGCAAGGCAATCAAACAAGCTAAGCGTCAGTATAGAGACAAAGTAGAATCTCAATTCAACGGCAGGGTAGTACGTTTTAAGTTCCTCGGCGTACACATCACAGACAAACTGAATTGGTTCACCCACACAGACAGCATCGTGAAGAAGGCGCAGCAGCGCCTCTTCAACCTCAGGAGGCTGAAGAAATTCGGCTTGTCACCAAAAGCAATCACAAACTTCTACAGATGCACAATCGAGAGCATCCTGTCGGGCTGTATCACCGCCTGGTATGGCAACTGCTCCGCCCACAACCGTAAGGCTCTCCAGAGGGTAGGGAGGTCTGCACAATGCATCACCGGGGGCAAACTACCTGCCCTACAGGACACCTACACCACCCAATGTCACAGGAAGGCCATAAAGATCATCAAGGACAACAACCACCCGAGCAACTGCCTGTTCACCCCGCTATCATCCAGAAGGCGAGGTCAGTACAGGTGCATCAAAGCTGGGGCCGAGAGACTGAAGAACAGCTTCTATCTCAAAGCCATCAGACTGTTAAACAGCCACCACTAACATTGAGCTGCCAACACACTGACTCAACTCCAACCACTTTAATAATGGGAAATTATGGGAAATTATGTAAAATATATCACTAGCCACTTTAAACAATGCTACCTAATATAATGTTTACATACCCTACATTATTCATCTCATATGTATACGTATATACTGTACTCTATATCATCTACTGCATCTTTATGTAATACATGTATCACTAGCCACTTTAACTATGCCACTTTGTTTACATACTCATCTCATATGTATATACTGCACTCATACCATCTAATACCGCTCTGTACCATCACTGTATCTTTATGTACATATTCTTTATCCCCTTACACTTGTGTCTATAAGGTAAGTTTTGGAGGTAAAGTTATTACTGCATTGTCGGAAAAAGGCCATTTGGTGGCATTAACAGTAAATGACAAATAAAATTTGAATTGCGATTTGAGCCTGAGTAGGCCTATAACTCCATTAGGTTGAATGTGATATTCTGTTTATAACCAGCCTGGTAGGCCTATAACTCCATTAGGTTGAATGCGATAGTCTGCCTATAACCAGCCTGAGTAGGCCTTGACTCCATTCATATCCTGTTCAGAGTTTAGGGAAATTATCAAAAAAACTAATCAGGCTGGTTGAATTTGGGTCAGCCCGGCCTCAACTCAGCCAATCAGCAGACAAATACTTCTTACCTAACAGTATGTGCTATAGTTTAATTAGTAGATTGTATGCAATTTAAATGCAGTACTAGTATGGGAAGACCCCTCCCTGTGTGTGTGTGTGTGTGTGTGTGTGTGTGTGTGTGTGTGTGTGTGTGTGTGTGTGTGTGTGTGTGTGTGTGTGTGTGTGTGTGTGTGTGTGTGTGTGTGTGTGTGTTGTTTGGTGTGTGTGTGTGTGTGTGTGTGTGTTTTTTAACATTTATTTTACCTTTTTAATTAAAATTAAATACAGTTGGGAAAGAGGTAGTTGTTTGGGCTAAATTATAGGTGGGCTATGTACAGGTGCAGTAATCTGTGAGCTGCTCTGACAGTTGGTGCTTAAAGCCAGTGAGGGAGATAAGTGTTTCCAGTTTCAGAGATTTTTGTAGTTGCGTTCCAGTCATTGGCAGCAGAGAACTGGAAGGAGAGGCGGCCAAAGAAAGAATTGGTTTTGGGGGTGACTAGAGAGATATACCTGCTGGAGCGTGTGCTACAGGTGGGAGATGCTATGGTGACCAGCGAGCTGAGATAAGGGGGACTTTACCTAGCAGGGTCTTGTAGATGACATGGAGCCAGTGGGTTTGGCGACGAGTATGAAGCGAGGGCCAGCCAACGAGAGCGTACAGGTCGCAATGGTGGGTAGTATATGGGGCTTTGGTGACAAAACGGATTGCACTGTGATAGACTGCATCCAATTTGTTGAGTAGGGTATTGGAGGCTATTTTGTAAATGACATCGCCAAAGTCGAGGATTGGTAGGATGGTCAGTTTTACAAGGGTATGTTTGGCAGCATGAGTGAAGGATGCTTTGTTGCGAAATAGGAAGCCAATTCTAGATTTAACTTTGGATTGAGATGTTTGATATGGGTCTGGAAGGAGAGTTTACAGTCTAACCAGACACCTAAGTATTTGTAGTTGTCCACGTATTCTAAGTCAGAGCCGTCCAGAGTAGTGATGTTGGACAGGCGGGTAGGTGCAGGTAGCGATCGGTTGAAGAGCATGCATTTAGTTTTACTTGTATTTAAGAGCAATTGAGGCCACGGAAGGAGAGTTGTATGGCATTGAAGCTTGCCTGGAGGGTTGTTAACACAGTGTCCAAAGAAGGGCCGGAAGTATACAGAATGGTGTCGTCTGCGTAGAGGTGGATCAGAGACTCACCAGCAGCAAGAGCGACCTCATTGATGTATACAGAGAAGAGAGTCGGTCCAAGAATTGAACCCTGTGGCACCCCCATAGAGACTGCCAGAGGTCCGGACAGCAGACCCTCCGATTTGACACACTGAACTCTAGCAGAGAAGTAGTTGGTGAACCAGGCGAGGCAATCATTTGAGAAACCAAGGCTGTCGAGTCTGCCAATGAGGATGTGGTGATTGACAGAGTCGAAAGCCTTGGCCAGATCAATGAATACGGCTGCACAGTAATGTTTCTTATCTATGGCGGTTAAGATATCGTTTAGGACCTTGAGCGTGGCTGAGGTGCACCCATGACCAGCTCTGAAACCAGATTGCATTGCAGAGAAGGTATGGTGAGATTCGAAATGGTCGGTAATCTGTTTGTTGACTTGGCTTTCGAAGACCTTAGAAAGGCACGGTAGGATAGATATAGTTCTGTAGCAGTTTGGGTCAAGAGTGTCCACCCTTTGAAGAGGGGGATGACCGCAGCTGCTTTCCAATCTTTGGGAATCTCAGACGACACGAAAGAGAGGTTGAATAGGCTAGTAATAGGGGTGGCAACAATTTCGGCAGATAATTTTAGAAAGAAAGGGTCCAGATTGTCTAGCCCGGCTGATTTGTAGGGGTCCAGATTTTGCAGCTCTTTCAGAACATCAGCTGAATGGATTTGGGAGAAGGAGAAATGGGGAAGGCTTGGGCGAGTTGCTGTTGGGGGTGCAGTGCTGTTGACCGGGGTAGGAGTAGCCAGGTGGAAAGCATGGCCAGCCGTAGAAAAATGCTTATTGAAATTCTCAATTATGGTGGATTTATCAGTGGTGACAGTGTTTCCTATCTTCAGTGCAGTGGGCAGCTGGGAGGAGGTGTTCTTATTCTCCATGGACTTTACAGTGTCCCAGAACTTTTTGAGTTAGTGTTGCAGGAAGCAAATTTCTGCTTGAAAAGCTAGCCTTGGCTTTTCTAACTGCCTGTGTATAATGGTTTCTAGCTTCCCTGAACAGCTGCATATCACGGGGCTGTTCGATGCTAATGCAGAACGCCATAGGATGTTTTTGTGTTGGTTAAGGGCAGTCAGGTCTGGGGAGAACCAAGGGCTATATCTGTTCCTTGTTCTAAATTTCTTGAATGGGGCATGTTTATTTAAGATGGTTAGGAAGGCATTTTTAAAAAATATCCAGGCATCCTCTACTGACGGGATGAGATCAATATCCATCCAGGATACCCCGGCCAGGTCGATTAGAAAGGCCTGCTCGCAGAAGTGTTTCAGGGAGCGTTTTACAGTGATGATTGGAGGTCGTTTGACCGCTGACCCATTACAGATGCAGGCAATGAGGCAGTGATCGCTGAGATCTTGGTTGAAGACAGCGGAGGTGTATTTAGAGGGGAAGTTGGTTAGGATGATATCTATGAGGGTGCCCATGTTTAAGGCTTTGGGGAGGTACCTGGTAGGTTCATTGATAATTTGTGTGAGATTGAGGGCATCAAGTTTAGATTGTAGGATGGCTGGGGTGTTAAGCATGTTCCAGTTTAGGTCACCTAGCAGCACGAACTCTGAAGATAGATGGGGGGCAATCAGTTCACATATGGTGTCCAGAGCACAGCTGGGGGCAGAGGGTGGTCTATAGCAGGCGGCAACGGTGAGAGACTTGTTTTTAGAGAGGTGGATTTTTAAAAGTAGAAGTTCAAATTGTTTGGGTACAGACCTGGATAGTAGGACAGAACTCTGCAGGCTATCTTTGCAGTAGATTGCAACACCGCCCCCTTTGGCAGATCTATCTTGTCTGAAAATGATATAGTTTGGAATTAAAATTTCTGAATTTTTGGTGGTCTTCCTAAGCCAGGATTCAGACACAGCTAGAACATCCTGGTTGGCAGAGTGTGCTAAAGCAGTGAATAGAACAAACTTAGGGAGGAGGCTTCTAATGTTAACATGCATGAAACCAAGGCTATTACGGTTACCGAAGTCGTCAAAAGAGAGCGCCTGGGGAATAGGAGTGGAGCTAGGCACTGCAGGGCCTGGATTCACCTCTACATCGCCAGAGGAACATAGGAGGAGTAGAATAAGGGTACGGCTAAAAGCTATGAGAATTGGTCGTCTAGAACGTCTGGAACATAGAGTAAAAGGAGGTTTCTGGGGGCGGTAAAATAGCATCAAGTTATAATGTACAGACAAAGGTATGGTAGTATGTGAATACAGTGGAGGTAAACCTAGGTATTGAGTGATGAAGAGAGAGATATTGTCTCTAGAAACATCATTGAAACCAGGAGATGTCATTGCATGTGTGGGGGGTGGAACTAATAGGTTGGATAAGGTATAGTGAGCAGGACTAGAGGCTCTACAGTGAAATAAGTAAATAAACACTAACCAGAACAGCAATGGACAAGACATATTGACATTAAGGAGAGGCATGCTTAGTCGAGTGATCAAAAGGGTCCAGTGAGTGGAGAGGTTGGTTGGGGGTCACGGCGATTTAGACAGCTAGCCAGGCCATCGGTAGCAAGCTAGCATAGGATGGAGGTCTGTTGTTAGCCACCTCTTGCGTTCCGTCAGTAGATTAGTGGGGTTCCGTGTGGTAGAGGGGATTAATCCAAATCTCACAACAACAACAAAAATAAAAACAATAGATATAGTTATAGAGGCCCAAGAAGAAAACATAATAATAATAAAAATAAATAAATTGTCCGATTCTCTATTCAGATAGCAGCCGGTAAGACAGCTAACGGTTAGCAGGCCACAGATGGGCGTTCAGGTAACGTCGCGACGGAGGAGCCAGCCGGATCTCCTTCGGGTAGATAACGTCGGCAGTCCAGTTGTGAAGGCCCGGTGGGGCTCCGCGTAGGCAGTAAAATGGGTCCGAATAGGTGACTGCAGCCCAGGAGTGATTGATGGAACTCAGGAGTGATTGACGGAGCTGGCTAGCTCCGGAATAATTGATGTTTGCTCCGGAATCGACGAAGGCCGATAGTCACACGGATAGCAGCTAGCTAGCTGTGAGATCCGGGTATGAATGTCCAGAGAGCAGTCGAAATCCAGGGACATGGAGAGAAAAATTGGTCCGGTATGTTCCGTTCCGAGCCGCGCTGCGCCCGTACAGAACTGGCGATAGATTTTCGAGCTAAAGGATGATGACCACTGATGGTTAGCTGAATACTAACGATTTGCCAGTAAAGAAGCTAACTAGCTTCTGAACTAGCTTCTGATTAGCTTCTGGATTAGCTTCTGGCTAGTTTCAGGCTAGCTTCTTGGAGTTTCTGGCTAGCTTCTTGGAGGATTACAGATTTGAGGTAAATAATACTTTTTTATAAATATAAATTGGTGAGGCGGGTTGCAGGAGAGTGTTTTGAAGATGAGTTGATGGAAAATAAAAATAAAATGTATGTGAAAAAAGTTGTAAATATATATATATACAGGACACGACAAGACGAGGACAAAAGACGTCTGAACTGCTATGCCACCTTGGAGTAAAATGTAAAATGTGTGTGGCCCTCCCATTGAGAGAGTGATGATCTTGCTCTCCCAGCCTGCTGTAGGATCTCTGTGGGGTGCCATCTTCATACCAGGAGAGGCTTAATTAACATATATCTGTCCTGTGTAATGTTCTATCTATCATACACACACACACACCACCACCACCACCAAAGCATGCATTAGTCAGGGACTTACAGACACCTACTGTATGTGAACCTATAATTGCCTCTCCTGTCATGTTTAGAGCCACACACCTAGCACAGGTACCATAGCCATTGATTGTCAGCTGCTGCTATGGCGATTAGGAGTGCTCTGTCAGCACACACCATGCACACCATGCTGTAATGCAAGGTAACTTGGGATGAGAACTTTAGATCAATTCCATAGCTGAGTAGAATTCTCAGCCCTGTTTATGGTAAAGTACAGTCATTTCAATGTTTCATATATGTTTGAGGTGCTAGAATCCCAAACATTATTAAAAGGCTTATAAAGACAGTTCTATAACATGTTACAACTGCAGTACTGGTGCGGTATGGTTGTATGCACAGGAGATTGGTGGCAGCTTAATTGGGGAGGACGTGCTCGGAGGTAATGACTGGAGCACATGGTTTCCAGGCGTTTGATGCCATTCCATTTGCTCTGTGCTGACCATCATTATACAGTGCAATCGGAAATTATTCAGGCCCCTTGACTATTTCAACATTCAAGTGTGTTAGCTACAGGTCTTAACAAAAGACTCCACCATGCAAGTATCCACTGACTATCTACCCCGACTTCAGAGCACTCTCATCTGAGTGTACCAGAGCGCAGAATAACTGACGATTTTACGAACGCTCAACACGGCCGGTGTATGGCCGGTGTCAGTAAACCTTGGCAAGAAAGCATAATTCAATTGTTGGCAGCAGCACAAGTGCTGTCACCAATGCTCTGGATAATATAAAAACGGCCTAACCAGCTCTGCTCGGGCGAGTAAAATGGTCAGAGTGAGCTGTTCTCTCATTTGTCTCTGGAAGTAGCTAGCAAGCTAGACAACGCTAGCCAGTTACCAAGGTAACTGCTGTTAGGTCAGCTAGCTAACATTACGTTTATGATCTGTGTAGTAATATTATTTGTATCTCAGAGCCATTTGCTTTGCTAGTTATAGTCTAATGTTAGCTAGCTAACATTGAACCCGGTTGGTTAACTACCTTCAGATTCATGCAGGGTAGTAACATCATGAGTTGGGAGTATGGTTCATTGTTTAGCTAGCTAGTTAGCTACATGTCTTAACAAAAGACTCCACAATGCAAGTAACAATTTCAATAGAATGTTAATGATGTAGCTGGTAAATTCGCTCTGGCTATCTACTGATTTCAGAGCATTCTCGTCTGAGTGTGCCAGAGCGCAGAATAACTGACAAATTTACGAAAGCTCAACACCCGTTGAATATGGCCGGTGTCGGTGAACGTTGGCAAAAAAAGAGTAAATTGTTGCCAGCAGCACAATTGCAGTCACCAACGCTCTGGATAACATGAGAACAGCCTAACCAGCTCTGCTACGGCGAGTAAAATGGTCAGAGTGAGCTGTTCTCTCATTTCTGTCTTTTAAGTAGCTAGCAAGCTAGCCAACGTTAACCAGTTAGCTTGGGTTCTTGACTGCTGTTGTTAGGACAGAACGCTCGGATCAACCCTTAAACAGATGGGTGGGGCTAAAGCTTAAGAGGGTGTGAACGATGCTGAATGGGTGTAGACAAAGCAGAGCTCTCCAGTAGGTGTACCAAAACATTCAAAGACCATTTTCTCAAAAGTGAGGTTACAAGTTTCAAAAGCAGAATTACTTTCCCATTTATCCTCAACTGTAGTTAATGATATACGATCTTCTTGCCCTGAGTCTCCTTTTATCCAATGTAAAAAAACATTTTCAAATGTTGCTACATAAGAGTGAATCAAGCCGGTCAGTCACAAATTTGCAAACATTTCTAAAAACCTGTTTTCACTTTCTCATTACGGGGTATTGTATGTAGATTGAAGTGGGGAGAAAAAAAACATATTTAATCCATTTTATATTAAGGCTGTAACGTAACAAAATGTGGGAAAATTCAAGTTGTCTGAATAGTTTCCGAATGCGCTGTATTTTTACATAGTACAACAGGACTAGACTAGAACAGTAGGGTGGGTACTGTGTCAGCAAAAAGACAATCTCCGATGCAGTGCGTAGCGGATCAATACAGTTTTATTCTATTCTTAAAAGCTCTCTTCCTCCATTTAGTCACCCCGCAGTGAGAGAGAGAAAGTATGTTAGTATTTCTGATGAGTAATGATTGTAATGAGGTGTTGTGCAGGCATGGCACATCCACTGAACACTTGGCCATGAAATGAAAGCATAATTACACCAGAGCTTCTTTTTGTCTCTTCTTCGCTGTGCTCCGTAGCATCACCTCAGGTAGCATCACCTAGCTACACACAGACTGATGAAGACTAACACACACACACACACACACACACACACACACACACGAATAGACAAGACAACACACACACACACACACACACACACACACACACACACACACACACACACTGTTACGGATACAGTTATTATGTGTGTGTGTGTATCCTGTGTGTGTGTTTCTTTTCTCTCCTTCTCCCCTCACAGGTGAAAATCATCACTCCCCAATCAGTCAACAATCAATCATCAATCAGAAGACACACCTCCCTATTTCCTACCCTATCACAGTTCCTTCCCCATGGTTTAAAAACCCATCATTTGTTTGCTCTAGAGCTCTGTAAATGCCATGTCTGTAGGTCTCTGTGTTTCACTCTCGCTTTGTGTCTTAACCTCTCTTTTGTTTGAGCACCTCCATAGCACTTTGTCATCACCTGTGAGTATTGTTTTTGGTTATGGTGTTTGTTTGTTGCTGGTGGGAAAAGGGGGAAACCAAGACAAGACGCCCATGGGCATACACTACCCGTAGGTGAACTTTGTTAAATACACTAGTTAGAACTGGGCGGACCACCCACTGTATTTTTGGTTAGTTAGCTGTTGTTAAAGTAGGCTAGTCTAGCCTGATGATGGGTTAGGGTTCCCATTTGGGAACGATCCCTTCCGACGTTAACTGGGACGTGGCGCATGGAATGCAAAAATATTCTTAGAAATATTTAACCTCCACACATTAACAAGTCCAATAGCTCAAATGAAAGAAACACCTTGTTCATCTAGCCAGCAAGTCAGATTTCTAAAATGTTTTACGGCGAAAACAGCACATATTTATGTCAAACCACCAAAGACACAGCTAATTTGAATAGCCACGTTGAACAAAATATGCAATCAACAACCGCAGGATTAAAAGAAGAATAATTCACTAACCTTTTGAAAATCTTCATCAGATGACAGTAATAGGACATGTTACACAGTCCATTTATGTTTTTTTCAATAATATGCAATTTATATCCATAAATCTCTGTTTACAATGACGCCATGTTCAAAAAATGCTACTCAAATGTCCGGAGAAATGATGATATCTGCCGGAGCTAACGTCAGATAACAAGCAATACACATCATAAACTTTGACTAAATATACATGTTCTACATATAGTTAGAAAGATACACTTCTTCTTAATGCAACCGCTGTGTTACATTTATTTTTAACGTTACAGAATTCGTTCACTAGGCTATAGTATGAGACGGCGCTCAGAAATTAGCATTATGTCTCCTCTATCTCGGAGTCCACAGAAACCCATAATTAACACATAAATATTCCCTTACCTTTGATGTTCTTCGATCAGAAGACGTGGAAGGAGTTATACTTACCAAAAACTGCGTTTGGTTTTCAAGTCTGTGTCTTTAGGTTATCAAACACGACAAATTCCGGTCGAAATGCAGCCAAAATTCTAGTGGATGCGCATCAATTACATATATGTCGACTAAACTGGTCAAACTAAGTGCAGAATCGAGCTTTAGCATGTTCTAAACATGCAAAACAATCCTTAGCGTGAACAGACAAACCTACATCGTTTGGTGAATCTTGGAACAAAGAGAGCTCCGGACCCGACGCGCGCATGAAAGTACATGTATTTTCACGTGACCCGGAGGTTTCAGCCTGCCAAAACTCGAGGGAGCGCGCGATTCTCACAATGACAGGCCCCACTGAAAGGGGACATCGCGCTGAAGAGATAGGAACTGTTCCCAGATCTGTAGCTGGTTGGGAAGGGTGGGGGCGATGACGTCAAAGTTGTCCCAACTTTTCTGTTGCCAAGAGAGTTTGGGAGAATGGCTGCCCTGAGAGTTCTGCTTTACATACAGACATAATTTGAACGGTTTTAGAAGCTTTAGAGTTTTCTATTCAATAATAATTATTATATGCATATATTAGCAATTTTTGACAGATTTTTTTTCTGTTTACTATGGGCACGCAATTCCTCCAAAGGGGGCAGTAGTCAGCCCTATCTTTAACAGGCTAGCTTAGGGGTGTTTTTGTATATTTATTGTTTCTTTCCTTGGGTCCAGCTCAGCCCCTTTTCATGCTCTCCCCCCATTACCGTGTGTTTATAAATAAACCTGGAGTTTGACAGTAGATTTCTGTTGTCGTGGTTATTTCGTTCACACTTTTACTTTGTCACAATAATAATTTGCATGAGTTATGTTACGGGTCTCATTACCGTCTGCCCTAGACTGTCGGGCCAAAAGGGATTTGTAACACACACACGCACATACATAAACACACACATACACACACAACACAAGCATGAATATATAAAAACACACACACACACAAGCAAATGCATGCACTCACTCAAACACATTCTGTTGTCTTTGGCCTGTCAAAGAGCCAAAGTCTTCCCACGGTATGCTAAATATCTCCAGCGTAATACAGTTGCTTCAGATCACGTGACGACGGGAAGCAATACATCAAGACATATTGAACCTAGGTATCCAATGAAAGGGTTGAATGAAGGGTTGAATTAAATAGTTAGAATGACGTGGCTTGAACGAGTGGTAGTGAGGCTGAGAACTTGGTCAAATTGACCTTGATACAAAAACCACAAAGAGAACTAAAAAGAGGGAGAAAAGAAAAAGGAGGAAGACCGAGAGGAGCTTGCTGGGGATTGAGGTGCTTCATCATTGTCTGGTGCATTTAATGAGCAGGAATTAAACAATAACAGAGGATAATAACCTGTCACACCTGAAGGCTGCCACCACACTGTGATGTAATGTTACACCTCCATCCCCATTCAAATAGGGGACCCTGATACGCACACACACACACACACAGGCAGAAACACTACATACTGTACATGAATACACACACACACACACACACAGTGTGACCCCCATGTCTGTGTGTACACACACACAGGCAGAAACACTGTACATACTGTACATGAAAACACACACACATACACATAGTGTGACCCCCATGTCTGTGTGTACACATACACACACAGACAGAAACACTGTACATACTGTACATGAATACAAACACATGTCTGTGTGTACACATACACATACACATAGTGTGACCCCCATGTCTGTGTGTACACATACACACACACACATACACATAGTGTGACCCCCATGTCTGTGTGTACACATACACACACACAGACAGAAACACTGTACATACTGTACATGAATACATACACATAGTGTGACCCCCATGTCTGTGTGTACACATACACACACACACATACACATAGTGTGACCCCCATGTCTGTGTGTACACATACACACACAGACAGAAACACACATACTGTACATGAATACATACACATAGTGTGACCCCCATGTCTGTGTGTACACATACACACACACACATACACATAGTGTGACCCCCATGTCTGTGTGTACATACACATACACACATACACATAGTGTGACCCCCATGTCTGTGTGTACACACACACACACATACACATAGTGTGACCCCCATGTCTGTGTGTACACATACACACACACACATACACATAGTGTGACCCCCATGTCTGTGTGTACACATACACATACACATAGTGTGACCCCCATGTCTGTGTGTACACATACACACACACACATACACATAGTGTGACCCCCATGTCTGTGTGTACACATACACACACACACACATACACATAGTGTGACCCCCATGTCTGTGTGTACACATACACACACAATTTTCCTCTTCATGTTAAACTCTCACACTGGCAGGATTCTTTTCTTCTTTCACCATCTGATTCCAATTAAATAGTGCAATTAAATACTTTTATGATGCATTGGTATGATTAAATGAATCAAAGTGCATTAACAGAATCCTCTGCGTCTCAGGAGGTTAATATTTCATTTTCGGCCTAATTTACAGTGCATCAGGCTGGGACAGAGAGAGAGAGAGAGAGCTCTGAATTCTGACCAGGCGCCCCCTCCCATGTAGAAGGGATATTTCATTTGCTGTCCATTCTGGTGGAAAATGAGTGCGTGCGCTCAGATCATGTGAGTGGGATTGTGAATGCTCAATGTGGTCTGATCCCCCCACACCTGTTGATCTTTTGGACTTTTATTTGATCAGCAATGCTGATTTGATCAAGGGAGAGTGGGAGGCCCCAGGCTACAGGCCAGGGTAGCAGTGCTGATCTATGATCAGTTTTGCCTTTTAGATCATAATGAATGGACAGGGAGGACCTGGTCCTAGATCAGCACTCCTACTCTGAGACTGGGAATACAGCCCTGGGCTCTCTTTGTGTTCATTCATATTTCACTTAAGACATTTTCTCAACCTGTCTCTACTTTTCTGTTTTTCTTTGACATTTTGGGAACGTACATATTGTTCTTTACTTGACATATTGGGAACGGACATATTGTTCTTTACTTGACATATTGGGAACGGACATATTGTTCTTTACTTGACATATTGGGAACGTACATATTGTTCTTTACTTGACATATTGGGAACGGACATATTGTTCTTTACTTGACATATTGGGAACGGACATATTGTTCTTTACTTGACATATTGGGAATGTACATATTGTACTTTACTTGACATATTGGGAACGTACATATTGTTCATTATTTGACACATTTTATGACACCTTTACATCTGTCATATTTTCTTTGACCCGATTGAACCTGCTAAAATGATAGAACTAGGGCTCTGCCTAAAAGTGCTTACTGAACTACAGGACAACATGCAAACCCTCCAACCCAAAAAGGACTGTGGTGTTGATGGTAACCTCAATGAAATGATAAAATATACAGACCACAAATTCTCATTGGCTAAACTTAAACTCTTAACATCATCCTTAGCTCTGGCATCTTCCCCAATATCTCCCCAAATATTTGGAATATTTGGCGTAGCAGTTAGACGTCCTTTGTCCTCGTCTTATCGTGTCCCGTGTATATATCTTTTTCTATCTTTTTCTTCGCATATCTTTTTTTAAATATATTTTTCTAAAACTCAACTTCAAAACACTCTCCTGCAACCCGCCCCACCCAATGTGCTGCTCTGTTTTTTTCTAAAGTATTATTCACCTCGAATAAGGAATTACAACTCACTAGCTACTAGCTAGCATTCAGATAATCACTGCTAGCGGTCATCAGCTAACCTTTAGCTCGGAAAGCTCTCGCCAGTTTGTACAACGCGACTCAAACCAGAGCATACCGGACCTATTTTCTCTCCATATCCCCGGATTCCTACCGCAAGCTCTGGACATTTTCACCTGGATCTTTCCAGCTAGCTAGCTGCTATCCGAGTACTGGCTAATGTCGGTCCTGGAGCAAGCAACAATTAGCCTCGAGTCCATGGCCCTTTCTCCCGACTTGCTAAAGGCCCATCGGCCACTACTGAGCTACAATACCCGCACCCATTCTACTGTCGGTACGGGGAACGGAACCCCGCCGATCCTTCACGACTGGACTACGACTTAATCTGCTCGAGGGGGTACTCAACTGGCCTCTACATCGCAACCACCCCTGAATGCCCACCCGCAAGCCGTGGCCCGCTAGATGCTAGCTGTCTAGAGAATATTGTACTGTTAGCTGTATAGATCCATCGGCCAATTTCTTTGGTCACTATACCTTTTTTGCCAAATGGACTTGGACCCCTCTGCTACTCGGAACCCTACTAATACATCACGACTGGTCTATTGACGTCACCAACGCGGAGACCAAAACAGACTTTACTCCGTCGAGACGCCCCTCTAAGGCCCTTTTGTTAGCTTGCTAGCCCCGGTCTGCTAGCTTGTAGCCCCAGCCTGCTAGCTGTCTGAATCGCCGTGTCTCCAGCCAGCCCAACCACTCTCTGAAACCCTATTGATCACCCAGCTACGCATGCCTCTCCCTAATATCAATATGCCTTGTCCATTGCTGTCCTGGTTAGTGATTATTGTCTTATTTCACTGTAGAGCCTCTAGCCCTAATCAATATGCCTTAACCTACCATTTAGTTTCACCTCCCACATATGCGGTGACATCACCTGGTTTAAACGTCTCTAGAGACAATATCTCTCTCATGATTACTCAATGCCTAGGTTTACCTCCAGTGTACTCACATCCTACCATACCTCTGTCTGTACATTATGCCTTGAATCTATTCTCTCATGCCCAGAAACCTGCTCCTTTTACTCTCTGCTCTGAACGCACTAAACGACCATTCCTGTTAGCCTTTTGCTGTACCCTCATCCTACTCCTCCTCTGTTCCTCTGGTGATGTAGAGGTTAATCCAGGCCCTGCAGTGCCTTAGCTCCACTCCTACTCCACAGGTGCTCTCTTTTGATCACTTCTGTAACCGTAAAAGCCTTGGTTTCCTCCCTAAGTTTGTTTTTTTCAGTGCTTTAGCACACTCTGCCAACCAGGATGTCCTAGCCGTGTCTGAATCCTGTCTTAGGAAGGCCACCAAAAACCCTGAAATTTCCATCCCTAACTATATCATTTTCTGACAAGATAGAACTGTCAAAGGGGGCGGTGTTGCAATCTACTGCAGATATAGCCTACAGAGCTCTGTCTTACTATCCAGGTCTGTACCCAAACAATTCTAACTTCTACTTTTAAAAATCCATCTTTCCAGAAAAAAGTCTCTCACTGTTGCTGCTTGCTATAGACCACCCTCTGCCCCCAGCTGTTCCCTGGACACCATATGTGAATTGATTGCCCCCCATCTATCTTCAGAGCTCGTGCTTTTAGGTGACCTAAACTGTGACATGCTTAACACCCCGGCCATCCTACAATCTAAGATTGATGCCCTCAATCTCACACAAATGATCAATGAACCCACCAGGTACCTCCCCAAATCCGTAAACACGGGCACCCTCATAGATATCATCCTAACCAACTTGCCCTCCAAATACACCTCTGCTGTTTTCAACAAAGATCTCAGCAATCACTGCCTCATTGCCTGCATTCATAATGGGTCTGCGGTCAAGCAACCACTCCTCATCACTGTCAAAAGGTCCCTAAAACACTTCAGCGAGCAGGCCTTTCTAATCGACCTGGCCTGGGTGTCTTGGGAGGATATTGACCTCATTACGTCAGTAGAGGATGCCTGGTTATTCTTTCAAAGTGCCTTCCTTACCATCTAAAATAAGATAAATAAGCATGCCCCATTCAATTTTTTTTTAACCAGGAACAGATATAGTCCTTGGTTCTCTCCAGAACGGACCGGCCTTGACCAGCACAAAAACATCCTGTGGCGTTCTGCATTAGCATCGAACAGCCTCCGTGATATGCAACTTTTCAGGGAAGTTAGGAACAAATATATACACAGGCAGTTAGGAAAGCTAAGGCTAGCTTTTTCACGCAAAAATTTGCATCCTGTAGCACAAACTCAAAAAAGTTCTGGGCCACTGTAAAGTCCATGGAGAATAAGAGCACCTCCTCTCAGCTGCCCACTGCACTGAAGATAGGAAACACTGTTACCACCGATAAATCTACAATAACTGAGAATTTCAACAAGCATTTTTCTACGGCTGGCCATGCTTTCCACCTGGCTACCCCTACCCCGGTCAACAGCCCTGCACTCCCCACAGCAACTCGCCCAAACCTCCCCCACTTCTCCTTCACCCAAATCCAGATTGCTGATGTTCTGAAAGAGCTGCATAATCTGGACCACTACAAATCAGCCGGGCTAGACAATCTGGACCCTCTCTTTCTAAAATAACCTGCCTGTTCGAACTCTCCTTCGTATTGTCTGAGATTCCCATAGATTGGAAAGCTGCCACGGTCATCCCCCTCTTGAAAGGAGGAGACACTCTAGACCCAAACTGCTACAGACCTATATCTATTCTACACTGCCTTTCTAAGGTCTTTGAAAGCCAAGTTAACAAACAGATTACCAACCATTTCAGAGCTGGTCATGGGTGCACCTCAGCAACTATCAAGGTCCTAAATGATATCATAACTGCATCGATAAGAGACATTACTGTGCAGCCGTATTCATCGACCTGGCCAAGGCTTTCGACTCTGTCAATCACCACATTCTTATTGGCAGACTCAACAGCCTTGGTTTCTCAAATGATTGCCTCGCCTGGTTCACCAACTACTTCTCTGATAGAATTCAATATGTCAAATCGGAGGGCCTGTTGTCCGGACCTCTGGCAGTCTCTGTGGGGGTGCCACAGGGTTCAATTCCCGGGCTGACACTCTTCTCTGTATACATCAATGATATCGCTCTCACTGCTGGTGATTCTCTGATCCACCTCTACGCAGACGACACCATTCTGTATACCTCTGGCCCTTCTTTGGACACTGTGTTAACTAACCTCCAGATGAGCTTCAATGCCATACAACTCTCCTTTGGTGGCCTCCAACTGCTCTTAAACGCAAGTAAAACTAAATGCATGCCCACTACTGCGACCTGTATGCTCTCGTTGGCTGGCCCTCGCTTCATACGCGTCGCCAAACCCACTGGCTCCAGGTCATCGACAAGTCTCTGCTAGGTTAAGCCCCGCCTTATCTCAGCTCACTGGTCTCCATAGCAGCACCCACCCGTAGCACGCGCTCCAGCAGGTATATCTCACTGGTCACCCCCAAAGCCAATTCTTCCTTTGGCCGCCTCTCCTTCCAGTTCTCTGCTGCCAATGACTGGAACTATCTGCAAACATCTCTGAAGCTGGAGACTCTTACCTCCCTCACTAGCTTTAAGCACCAGCTGTCAGAGCAGCTCACAGATCGCTGCACCTGTACATAGCTCATCTGTAGTAAATAGCCCATCCAATCTACCTCATCCCCATTCTGTATGTATTTATTTATTTTGCTCCTTTGCATCCCAGTATCTCTACTTGCGCATTCATCTTCTGCACATCCTACCATTCCAGTGTTTAATTGCTATATTGTAATTCCTTCGCCACCAATTCCTTCGCACATCGTTACGACACTATATGTAGACATAATATGACATTTGAAATGTCTTTATTCTTTTGTAACTGTAATGTTTACTGTTCATTTGTATTGTTTATTTCTTTTTTATTTATTGTTTATTGTTGTCTTTATTTTTGCTATGGCAATGTGTTTCCCATGCTAATAAAGCCCCTTGAATTGAATTGAATTGAGAGAGAGAGAGAGAGAGACAGAGTGACAGAGTGAGAGACAGATGGCTTTATGGTGACAGCAGGTTAATCTGGTTTGTGTTTAGACCTCTAGCTGGACTGTCCTTGACACACAGCACCCCTAGAGTATCCTTTTTTGTGTTGTGTGTGTGTGTGTGTGTGTGTGTGTGTGTGTGTGTGTGTGTGTGTGTGTGTGTGTGTGTGTGTGTGTGTGTGTGTGTGTGTGTGTGTGTGTGTGTGTGTGTGTGTGTGTGTGTGTGTGTGTGTGTGGTTCGAGCTAAGAGGCTGGCAGTGCTCTGAGGAAAACTCAGTGACTTTACGCCTGGTAATCTGGATTAAATCCCTCAGACAGCATTAAACACCGCCAGCTGGGTATCAAAGAGGGCCGTGTGTGTGTGTGTGTGTGTGTAGGTGCATATGTGTGTGTATTTGTGAGTGCACTTACTATTGCTACGTATTTTTATATGTGAGTGTGTATGTGTTTGCATTTACATTAGAGTGTGCACTAGTGTGTGTGACAGGCGAGGGGTGAGGCATCTGTGTTGCTAGGCGGACCACGGCAATGTCAGGGTATTATAGATTTGATTGGATTGCGGCTGGGGATTTGTTTATTTAAACTGAGATTACCATCCTGTGTTTGAGAGGCAAATACACAGGGGATGGGGATATCCTGTCACTGCCCTGACCCTGTAACATTAGCGTTACCATTAGCGTTAGCCCCATCCATCCACTGGCATTAGCTCTGCTGCGTTAGCTTAGCGTTAGCCCCATCCATCCACTGGCATTAGCTCTGCTGCGTTAGCTTAGCGCTAGCATACTCACTCTCCCTCTCCACCGGTCCCGTTAAAACCCCACCAGTATAATCTGCCAGGCCTTCATCTCACAGCATTAAAAGATGTCAGTCTTTATTCCAACAAGTCTCCTGCTTTCTGCTGGTGTATATATAGGACTGTGAGTGTGTGGGGAGATAGATTAGGGGAGGCAATACAATGGGTGAGGATGCAGGGAGAGAAGAAGAGTGACAGCAGGGAGCACGTGGAGCACGTGTCACAGTCACACTAGGATTGATGGATTCATGTCATGTAGACGTCCTCAGGGACATGGAGAAGGGATTGGATGGTTATGCTGGCCTGCTGTTGGTGCAATGGAGCCACTTCCTGGACTGTACAACGCAGCTGCAGACTGCATGGTCGGAACTAGAAGCACAAGTATTTCGCTACACTCGTATTAACATCTGCTAACCATGTGTATGTGACCAATAAAAATTGGATTTGATTTGATTTAGTTTTAGACAACTTCGATCTGTGGTAATATGAATCTGAGCCAAGACGTTGAGCCAAGACGTCCTTCCCCCTTCACACCCCTCTCCTTCCCCCTCTACACCCCTCTCCTTCCCCCTCTACACCCCTCTCCTTCCCCCTCTACACCCCTCTCCTTCCCCCTCTACTCCCCCTCCTTCCCCTTCACACCCCTCGCCTTCCCCCTCTACACCCCTCTCTTTCCCCCTCTACACCCCTCTCCTTCCCCCTCTACACCCCTCTCCTTCCCCTTCACACCTCTCGCCTTCCCCCTCTACACCCCTCTCCTTCCCCCTCTACTCCCCTCTCCTTCCCCCTTCACACCCCTCTCCTTCCCCCTCTACTCCTTCCGCCTTCACACCCCTCTCCTTCTACACACCCCTCTACAACCATCGCCTTCCTCCCAAACAATAGATTCCCATTCAATATCCTATTTTCCCTAACCCTAACCTTAACCCCAAACCCTGAACGTAACCCTAACCCTAAACCTGACTCTAACTCCGAACCCTAAACCTAACCCTTAACCACTAAACCTGATTCTAATCCTAAACCTAACCCTAATTGTCACTCCAACCCTAAACTTAACCCCTAAGCCTAAAATAGCCTTTTTCCTTGTGGGGTGAAGTGTCCTATATGTCCGAATTGTCCTTATTTTACTATCCTTGTGAGGACTTCTGGTCAGGTAGCCTAGCGGGTAAGAGCGTTGGGCCAGTCATAGAAATGTCACTGGTTCGAATATCTGAGGTGGAAAAATCTGCTGTTCAGTTAAGCCCCATCAACAGTTAACCCCCTACAACAGTTAACCCTCATCAACAGTTAACCCCCATCAACAGTTAACCCCCATCAACAGTTAACCCCCTACAACAGTTAACCCTCATCAACAGTTAACCCCCTACAACAGTTAACCCTCATCAACAGTTAACCCCCTACAACAGTTAACCCCCAACAACAGTTAACCCCAACAACAGTTAACCCCCATCAACAGTTAACCCCTACAACAGTTACCCTCATCAACAGTTAACCCCAACAACAGTTAACCCCCATCAACAGTTAACCCCCATCAGCAGTTAACCCCATCAACAGTTAACCCCCATCAAGAGTTAACCCCGACAACAGTTAACCCCCATCAACAGTTAACCCCCATCAGCAGTTAACCCCATCAGCAGTTAACCCCATCAACAGTTAACCCCAACAACAGTTAACCCCAGCAACAGTTAACCCCCAACAACAGTTAACCCCCAACAACAACTTCTCCCCGGGCGTCGATGAGGTGGACGTCAATTAAGGCAGCCCCCGCCCTCACCTCTCTGATTCAGAGGAGTTGGGTTAAATGTGGAAGACACATTTCGGTTGAATGCCTTCAATTGTGCATCTGACTACATGTCCCCTTTCCCCACAAAGATAGGAAAACCAAAAACACACACACTCTCTCCTCAGTTTAGGGACGATCGATCCCATTCCAGCTGTCGGATGGGTCTCATCAGCTCTGGGGCAGTAGATTAGCTCGCCAGGATATCCGCTCAAATATGTTTCCCTCCAAATCCTTACTGTCACGCCCCACTCCTCACACACACACAAAAACACACTTGGGAGCATACTGTCTTTCTCTCTTTCTCTCTCCGCCTTACTCCACGGGCAGGTCGGAGGTGACTCACAAGGAGCTGGTCTGTGACGGAGTTGACTGCCGCGTGTCAACCCTGTCACGCTGAGGCTCAGTGCCGTCACATAGAGTGACATTTCGGCCTGGACGGTCCTGACGAAGATCCACTTGGATCTGAATGTTGTCAGCCAAAAAAGGTCGAAGCATGTGAGTGTGTGGGCTTTGAATTGAGATGGAGGGGGCAAGCTAGCGAGCCAGAGACCTCCGGAAGTTGTCTGCGTGTCAGGGGAGACCTCCCGTCTCTTCCCCTGGGGGTAGCTCTGGCTGTGGTGGTGGAGGAGTAAAAATAGGCCCTGGTGACTGGCAGGCAGGCAGTCATGTCACAGTGGTGTCCTCAGAGACGGCGATATGAGTGGGGTGGTGACTAAATGCTACATGACAGCTGGTCCACAGAAAGACAAAGAAAGGAAAGGCCGAGGCGATGAATGTAAATTGAAATCAAAGAATTATGTTAACAGCGTTCTTGCTTGTTTTGCTCGTTTCTTTGTTTGAGGTTGGATTAGATTTTTGTGCTCATGTTTCTGGCAGGTTTGACATCCATAAACAAAGGCATGAATCGCTGAAGACTGTGAATAACTGGATTAGTGAACTAAAAATTATTGTTGAGAGAAAGGTGGACTGGAGGTGCACTGTGTGTGTGTGTGTGTGTGTGTGTGTGTGTGTGTGTGTGTGTGTGTGTGTGTGTGTGTGTGTGTGTGTGTGTGTGTGTGTGTGTGTGCGTGCGTGCGTGCGTGCATGCGTGCGTTAGTGTGTGCATTCCTGACAGCACGTAAACACCATAGGATATTTTCATACCCCGTCATACCCTCCTGTTATAAACCTTGAACAATAAACATGCCACCTAAATGTGTCCTTACTTCCCATCATACATACGAGCTGGAACCTTCACAGCTCCTTTTGACAAGACGACTGCTCCTGTATGTGCAGCATCACCACCACACAGACTTCTGTTGTACATGTTTTTTAATGATGATGTCATTATTGTGGGGCCTGTTCCAGCTTGTCTTTCCACTGACGAATGAGTTCCTCTTTAGTGTGAAGCCACCTTTCTTTTGGACATGACACTTTTGGGTCAGCCCTTCATCAGCGTGACAAACTAAAGTCTGCAGAATGGAGGAGGAGGGGGGGTGACAGAGAGGGTTGGATAAACAGAATAATGCACAAATATACTTCATGTACAAAATTCCAAACAATGCAAAACCCCAAACAATGAAACAATGCATAGAGCAGAATCAGGAGCGAGAGAGATAGACAGGGTGGGAGACGGACAGGCAGACAGGGAGGGAGATGGGGAGACAGGGAGAAACTGCTCTGTATGCAAACAATGCATGCAGAGCAGAATTAGGACTATATCCACTGATTATCAATATCCAGGAAAGAGCTGTTCAATTCTACAACCACCTAAAAGGAAACGATGCCCACACGTTCCACCACATAGCCCTCACCTACTAAGATGAACCTAGAGAAGAGTCCCACTCAGCCAGCTGGTTCTTGGGCTGTGTTCACCAATACAAACAGACCCTACAGAAGCTCAATACAGCAACACAATTAGACCCAACTGAATTATGAGAATGCAAAAAGATAACTATTTGACACACTGGAAAGAATCCATCAAAAACAGAGCAAACTGGAATGCTACCTTTCCCTAAACAGAGAGTACACAGTAGCAGAATACCTGACTTCTGTGACTGTCCCAAAATGAAGAAACTCCTTGAGTACTGTATGTACAGACTCAGTGAGCATAGCCTTGCTATTGAGAGAGGTAGGCGTAAGCAGAGAGAAGACAAGCTGTGTGCACACTACCCACAAAATGAGGTGGAAACTGAGCTGCAATTCCTAACCTCCTGCCAAATGTATGACCATATTAGAGACACATATTTCCCAAAGATTACACAGACCCACAAAAAAATTGAAAACAAATCAAAAATTGATAAATTAGGTGAAATACTACAGTGTGCCATCACAGTAGTAAGATTTGTGACCTGTTGCTAAGAGAAAAGGAGAACCAGTGGAGCACAAACACCA